>NC_088645.1:40831837-40871837 GCF_964019385.1 Sycon ciliatum | reverse complement strand
CTGTACCAGATTTTTTTTTTTTTTTTTTTTACTAAGGCCACAGCTTCCAATCATGACATGCAAAGCAGCGGTGCAGCATCGCAGGCATGAATCGTGGACGTGGTGACGGGGTCTGATGTGCTCCACCGACCTAGGGTCTCGGCTTCACTGCACAGCAAACGCGTCGAAAGAAAACGGGGGCTAATAATTATCGGGAGATGGGGGGGGAAGAAGAAGAGAAGAAAGAGAAGAAAGAGAGAGAGAGAGAGAGAGAGAGAGAGAGAGAGAGAGAGAGAGAGAGAGAGAGAGAGAGAGAGAAGAGAGAGAGAGAGAGAGAGAGAGAGAGAGAGAGAGAGAGAGAGAGAGAGAGAGAGAGAGAGAGAGAGAGAGAGAGAGAGAGATAGAGAGAGAGAGAGAGAGAGAGAGAGAGAGAGAGAGAGAGAGAGAGAGAGAGAGAGAGAGAGAGAGAGAGAATCCATTCAATCATCATTGACTTTTCCTATCAGCGTTTTCCTAGTTAGGGTAGGAATGAGTGGTGATGAATCATTTCTACTTCAGTACTTGATTAAAAGTCGACTTACGATCATACTGCCACGACCCAGGTACTCCACGTACTCTTAAACACATGTCGGGTCAACAGTTGCTGAATCGGGTGAAAATAATAATTATGTACATGTACTTCTGCTAAGGGTCATGACGTCATGCAATGCTGGTTCCCGCATCGTCCATGTTTTTCAACCAAAGTTTACAGTCATGATGATGCGAAGAAGGTACCTTGTGTACGTAGGTGAGTGGTCTCGCAGAAATGTGTCACGTGTTCGAACCCACCACGATTTTGTTACCAGGGTATCCTATTTTATTATTTACTTTAAAATGCACATAACGACCAGGAACGCTGACAAAGAAAAAAAGGAGAGAGAGAGATAGACAGATAGATAGATAGATAGATAGATAGAGAGAGAGTAAGAGAGAGAGAGAGAGAGAGAGAGAGAGAGAGAGAGAGAGAGAAGAGAGAGAGAGAGAGAGAGAGAGAGAGGAGAGAGAGAGAGAGAGAGAGAGAGAGAGAGAGAGAGAGAGAGAGAGAGAGAGAGAGAGAGAGAGAGAGAGAGAGAGAGAGAGAGAGAGAGAGAGAGAGAGAGAGAGAGAGAGAGAGAGAGAGAGAGAGAGAGAGAGAGAGAGAGAGAGAGAGAGAGAGAGAGAGAGACAGAGACAGAGAGAGACAGAGAGAGAGACAGACAGACAGACAGACAGACAGACAGAGACAGGGAGTTGGGGTACGGTTTGTGGAGGACAATACATTGAATGGTGGTCGCCACAGTCACAGATAGTAGCAGTGCTGGTCGGGCTACAGGCACTCCGCTGACGAATAGGTCTCAGTATCGCCATGCCGGTAACGCTCCATGATCATCCATCAAGCCATCATCATGGTACTACGCGGTGTCATTGTCGCCCTTACAAAAGAACAGAATGATGCCAATGCCCAATGTTTGTGTTTGGCATTCGGTGCAAAACAAAAATAGCCTTTACCACCCTCTGTCTCCTGCGCCGTTGAATGACGAATTTGCTTGGAGACGTCTTCTCTATTTTCCTTTCCAAACAATGTCATTCACTGCAACTGCCCCTAGCTGTCTGAACCTGTGTTCTATGCATGTAGACTGTACTCGGCTTGCGCCAGAGCAACTTGCCACTTGAAAGATCCTATACAATGACTATGTACATGTACATATACATGTGGCTGTAGCACTGAACTCACCTAATACGGTCATACAGTCATGTACATGTACATGTACATGTATGTATTCGGATACAACGTACATCTACTCTTGCCGGACATTAATATGCAGGCGCACGTGGCTCTAATGCACTTGATTCCAGTACAATCAGTGTCTGTGGATTGCTTTGGCCTTGCTGTGTGCATGAAACGCAGCGTTACAGCAATGGTCTAGCCGATTGTATCTGTTCTCTTCTGCCTTGGTGGACTGACATTACGTGACGTACATGGAGCGGACGTTGTATGCTTCATCGTTGACAGGAAAGAGATCCTGAAGTTGGGACCGTCGTGCATGTTGAAAAACCATCAAGGCGGACTGCGGGTCACTAGTGTGATCCTAAAAAAAAGGAGTTTATATACCAGTTTAAACACCAGTTTATACACCAGTTTATATACCAGTTTATATAGTATATTCTCGTCATCGAAGTACCTGTTTATATGGAAAATACAAGTCTGGAGTGTTGTGTGGGGAGAGATGGGCGTTTGTATGGAAGCTCAGTATAATTATTATTCTTTTATTCCACGATGGCGTAACTCCAATAAGGATGATTAATAAGTGCGATAGAACTGGTACTAGCCAGAAACAGCTAGATGGAAATTAACCGGGAGGCAAGAAGCAATGGATCATGAAAAACAAGCGGGGGCAATAACGTTAGCAGGGGTAATCGAGATAGTTAAGTACACGTTCGAGATATCAGAAACCAGGGAGATGCGCGGAGCAGGAACAGGTACTGCTCAAAAGAAGACTGGATGCACTGTTTCGGAAAGAATTTCTACGAGGTTGGGTTGTGATGTCGATAGCGAGTGAGTTGAAGAGGATGAGGGCACTATTGAGGGGGGGGGGGGGGGGTGGATAATCATGTATATGTGCATGTGTATGCATGTATGTATATATTGTAACAAGGAACCGAGTGTATATCTCGATATACACGAGGTCCCTTATTCTTACCTCTCCATATTCACCGTGTGTGACCTCCTAACAGCAGCAGCAACTGCAGCAGCAACAGCAGCAACTGCAGCAGCAGGAGCAACAGCAACAGCAGTAGGCAGCACACTTAGCTAAGAAGTCAGCGTTGGGAGCAGGCTAACCCTCACATGGGACACAAATGTGAAAAGCAACAGAAACAGACACAAAAGCATTCAGATGCTAAAGAGTAGCGGAATGGTACCGTAGACACTGCAGAGTGTGGAGGACAGAATACTGTATTGACTTTGTTCTAAGGTAGATAGGCACTCGGATATGTGGTGAAGTATAGATAGGCACTGATATGTGGTGAAGTATAGAACAGCTGATTGTCCTTGTGGCAAGGTAGAAAGACACCAGGATGTGGTAGACTGCACGTCCACGAGTACGTTTTCTTGTCATCAGACGGGATTGGCCAGGATAGGATCCTGCATTGTGTTGGAGTCAAGAATCAAGCACATACACGCACACACACACACAGACACACACACACACACACACACACACACACACCACACACACACACACACACACACACACACACACACACATCATTGGACCATTGGACGCCCATCGCCGAAGGCGATGATAGCGATGCTACAGCAGAAGCCATAGCAGCTTGTGCTCGGATTGCACCATTCAACAACTTGCAAGGCTGAAGAATTGACCGCCACTATTCAGCCTGGTCTACACCACACAGCTATGAAGTGGCTTTTCTGGCCAGTGAATCCCTACTTTTTGGTCTTTTTTCATTTTTTTCCGCACACACATCACAACACATACTCCGACATGCACTGGCTGTTGGTAACCTTCCAGGAGAATGAAAGAAAAGTCAGGAGAAGTCTGAGAAAGAGAAGAAAGACGTGTGTGACCATAATCGTCGGGAATCGAACCCGCAACCCCTCGATTGGAAATCGCTGCACATACCACTGCACCATATGGGACACACACACACATGCACACACACACACATGCACACAGACATACACACAGACACACACAAACAAACACACAGACACACACAAACAAACACACAGACACACACATACTACTACTATGTACAGCTACCCTATTGGGAGACAAGGACAAGAAGAAAGAAGAGAAGAGAGAGAAATCGCAAAGTCAACAAAATTCGGCATGGCGGTGCAAGTCCTGTGGCCCTGAAAACCGCCTTTTGCAATTTCTCTGCACTCTACTGATAAGCTGCTGACTATGAAGAAAACGACAATGTCTGCCGGTTGTCAGTGAAGTACTCGTCACGATAGACACAGGAACATCTGATGCCATCATGCTATTCCAAAGTCTACACGTGAAGGTTGGGAAATTGACCACCACGAATCACCCCACACCCACCACGACACACACACATGCGCACGCACACACACATGCGCACGCACACTCGCATGCACACACACTCGCGTGCACGCATGCACACACACTCTCGCATGCACGCACACACGCGCACGCACACATACGCACGCACACATGCGCACGCACACATGCGCACGCACACCAACACACATGACTACAGGTAAGCATGCTCAAGCACGTGTTCAAAGCATTTGTTACCTTTTCCGTGGAGTATCGCGGCGGATTGGAGCCTGTTGGGTCGTATGCGTACGCAGTTACAGGTCCAGCTCTGGGTCCTAGCATGCCGGCTGTTGGTGCAGTATTCACAACGGTCTATTGACACACACACATACACACACACACACACACACACACACACACACACACACGCATTATAGTAAAGCAGCAAGATAAGCGTACTGAGATAGGAACGTGAACGTCACGTGGGATTCTGGGCGAGGTTGCTATGCAGAGGAGGGAGGGGAGGCTGCGCTTTGCAACAAACAGCAGCATGTACAACGGAGTGACACAAACGCAGCAGCATGTACAACACCGAATTGACAACGGCAGGAAGCTTTGCTGTGTTGCAGAGTTCCAGGCCGAAACGGGCGATCATCAAACAGGAGTGATGATCGGCCGTTTCGGAAAGGAACTCAGAGTAACCCCACACCAAAGTGTCCCACCACTGTGAACTTGTACTGAGCATAGTTCATGCTTGACATACTTCTGTTGTCCGTGACATCTACGAGGTCGGTTCTCTTTTGGGTCCATGCAATTCAGGGGCGTACGCCGCTCGCCTCCAGGAGTGGTTCCCATGCCAACTGATGTGCCAACATTCCACACAATTGAAGTGCTGTTTTTCGTATCCCATGGAGTTTCTGCATATTCTCCTCAGACTGGGTGAAATTAACATCCACAAGCTGCTGGACGATGTCATTGCTACGCACTTCTGATTTTACGTTTTATAGATGTTTTGTTCAGCATGACGATTGCATGCAGTTTTGAAAGCTGCCTAAGTTTCGAATCATCTGGAGCAAACATCACACAGGGCAAGCAGAAGCCACCATTGCACGCCGGTCAAAAGACTACCCAGGGCAACTCCTCTAATAACAAGGATAGTTGAAAGTGGCGCTGTTTGCCATCCGTCTGGACACGCACAGGAAATGAAATCCTTCGCCTTCGGTGGCGCACAATGATTATCGATGACGGAAATCTTTTCCGCGTCCGGCAAATTTCGGGGGACTGGATTACACTGTGGACGTCGACGTTCAGAATATCCCTTCCAACACACTCCCATGTCACTGAAGTAAGTTTTGGATGATCCAGCAGCTTCCAACAACGGTCGCTCTACAGCTTCGCCGACAATTTCTTCCGCAGCGCTGCTCGTTGCATGCAGACTTCGCTTGCAAGTCAGGTGCGTCTGCATTCTTTTTCTCATCTATCGCTTGACCTTCGCCACTAGCACTGGCTACATGCTTTGCCTGCTGCTCAAAATAGCTCTGAATAGAGCTCTGGCCCTCTGGATGTCAACGCTTCATTTTTCTTTTCCACAAAGCGAAAGCATCGTCCAAAACACGACCAACTTTGTCAAAACAAACTGCAAAGGAAAATTTGACTCTGAGATCGAGGAATCCGGCGATGTACCTACAATTTATAGAGACTTTGTTGAACCCAGTTCAGTACGCTGTTACCACTTTCACACCTGGGCTACAGTCACCGTCCTCGGACCGTCAGGCGGACTCCATGGATCCAGGCATGCACTGCATGCACTGCGAGCGCTGGGCCTGCATCAAAAACTTCTTCGTACCCATATCGAAGTTTTTTTACTGGTTCCCGGGCATCCCGGGAACCACCCTATGTACGCCCCTGTGCATGTGTCCGTGCAGTCGGTGTGCGGACTGCGCAGGTTGTTACACAGTGCGCATGCGTGTATTGTACGCATCCTTGTTTCCTCTTCCGATGCCTTTGTAGCGACCTGACTCACTGGCTATTACGTCATTTATACATACAAGCATGCGCAAGAAAATGTTATTCTCTTTGGTCTCAACTTCTTTGTTGTCCGGTTGGCCAAAGTAGCCGTCGTCTAGAGCCCGACGTAAATACCCTAAACCTTATTCCGGAGACTCTCCTTGGAGCAGGATAACATGATCTGTCCTCTTTGTCTGGTGTACATGGGACGTAGTACGTGTGAGAGTAATCAGAAGGGCATATCGTCCGGGCGGATAAATACCCCCGACGACAGTTGGCGCCCAACTAGTGGTATTGTTGTCCACGACCCTGAGATCGTTTTCGTTTCCGCCAGTGCTTCACATCTTGTCTCCGCAACGCGTCCTCGCCGTGGCTCCGCTTTCCTGCTTCTGCTCAACCCTGTTCTCGGAGCTCCTACTCAGGTGAGCATGCTTTGTCTGCACTGCGTCATGTTTCGTTCCTTGTCCATACTAGTATTCGATTTGGGATTTTCAACTTGTTTCGCGAAGGGTCTCGGCGTAAGTCCGTGGAACCGACGTCTTTGTTCCCTAGTGTACTCTCGATTGCGCCTTGCTCCTGTTTGTACATGATTGTACTTTGTAGCGCACGTCGTTGTGCGTGTCACTGTTCGCGTGCTTGTGTGACGCTCCGGGCATGCTCGGAGGCTAGTGTGGTAGTGTCTTGGTTTTTGTCAGTTCTAGATTCTGGACGGCCTTCATCGCGTCTTTCGTTCAAGTCTGCATTTCCAGTATTGAGTATGATTGTGTAGCTGTTGTGTAGTGTCAGTGCCTGCGGTTGCATGTGCATGATGAGCTTAGAGAGAATTTAACGCTTACCACAGATGCCTGCGAATGGTCTTCTGGCGCGACAAAGATAGAGGTTGAACAGCAGCAGAGAGCACCGCAGAACAGGGATGATATCACAATGTTAATGATCACGAGCACACTGCATATGGCTGCCACAGCCAGGTAAATGTTGGGTAGGGTCTCTGTAGCAGAGCAAAACCGAGACAAGGGAAGGGAGGCAGGGTGAGGGAGAGACAGAGAGAGGGGGGGGGGGGAGAGGGCCAGAGAGAGAGGGGGGGAGGCAGGGAGAGTGAGAGAGAAGAGGGGGGGGGGGGGGAGAGGGACAGAGAGAGAGAGAGAGAGAGAGAGAGAGAGAGAGAGAGAGAGAGAGAGAGAGAGAGAGAGAGAGAGAGAGAGAGAGAGAGAGAGAGAGAGAGAGAGAGAGAGAGAGAGAGAGAGAGAGAGAGATAGAGAGAGAGAGAGAGAGTTTCGTGCACTCGCACATGTTGTCCAGGCGTCAGGGGCCCAGCCTCCCTGCCCATCCGACCCGCCACACACAACAACGAAACTGAACTGGGAGTTCTACATAATTTCTTGACAAGACGGAGACGGACAGACAAGAAGACCGGACACGACGAGGTAAACTGAAAACTGAAGAAAAAGACTAACATTTATGGCAGCATACGAGCATGCGCCCAAACAAAACATAACGCATGACAATGACGTAACCGTTACTTGGATATGTACAAACTATACATGCAACCAAAACCAGTCAAATACGAGTCAAAGCAGAACGCAAAACAAACCAAAATAAACGAAAGGACCGCAACAAAAATGAGCCATGAAAAGTCTTTCTACCGATACACAACATATTCCCCACCAAAGACCTTTTCAGGGCTCTACGAGGACCGCGAACACTGTGCCATATGCGGATACGCCGCAAGCGTACTAATCAAACTAACTACAAGAGGCAACAAATAAACAATCGACACGCCAACAAACTCCAACGAAAGTCAACGTCCGACCAGGGACAAACAAATCAAACTCAAACAAATCGAGCAAAAAAAACTATTCAAACAACTCGAGCAAACCGAACTAACAAACTCGAGCAAAACAAACCACTCAAACAAATCGAGCAAACCAAACCACTCAAACAAATCGAATCAAACTAATCAACAAATCACAGCAAGAGCACCTTCTAACTCCGCGTCACACTCCCATGGGGTTATTTGTTCACGATGCGTTTTCCTTCGCACCGTCCTGGTCGTAGGAACCAGCCACTCCTCGCAGACGTTTATCCGTCTTCGTCTGCCCTCAGCGCATTCAGCTCCAACGACTTCCGCCGTACCAACCTCGTCGTCTTCACCAGCCACCTCGCGGGACGTCCCTGCCCTCAGCGCATTCAACTCCGGCGGACCAGCCACTCCTCGCAGATGTTCATCCATTTCATCTGCCCTCAGCGCATTCAGCTCCGACGAGCCAGCCACTCCTCGCAGACGTTTCCTCGCTCAGCGCCTTCAGCTCAGACGACGTCGTTTTGGTGATTTGTTCTCGATGCGTTTTCCTTCGCACCGGAGTTCCTGCCGGTTCCTCGTCTCCCTGACAATCCTGGCGTGGTCGCCAAATTTCGTGCACTCGCACATGTTGTCCAGGCGTCAGGGGCCCAGCCTCCCTGCCCATCCGACCCGCCACACACAACAACGAAACTGAACTGGGAGTTCTACATAATTTCTTGACAAGACGGAGACGGACAGACAAGAAGACCGGACACGACGAGGTAAACTGAAAACTGAAGAAAAAGACTAACATTTATGGCAGCATACGAGCATGCGCCCAAACAAAACATAACGCATGACAATGACGTAACCGTTACTTGGATATGTACAAACTATACATGCAACCAAAACCAGTCAAATACGAGTCAAAGCAGAATGCAAAACAAACCAAAATAAACGAAAGGACCACAACAAAAATGAGCCATGAAAAGTCTTTCTACCGATACACAACAGAGAGAGAGAGAGAGAGAGAGAGAGAGAGAGAGAGAGAGAGAGAGAGAGAGAGAGAGAGAGAGAGAGAGAGAGAAACAGAGAGAGAGAGAGAGAGAGAGAGAGAGAGAGAGAGAGAGAGAGAGAGAGAGAGAGAGAGAGAGAGAGAGAGAGAGAGAGAGAGAGAGAGAGAGAGAGAGAGAGAGAGAGAGAGAGAGAGAGAGAGAGAGAGAGAGAGAGAGAGAGAGAGAGAGAGAGGGGGAGGCAGGGAGAGTGAGAGAGAAGGGGGGGGGAGAGGAGAGAGAGAGGTAGGGAAGTAGGGAGAGAGAGGGGTTTGGGGTGAGGCAGAGGGAGAGAGAGGGAGAGAGAGAGAGAGAGAGAGAGAGAGAGAGAGAGAGAGAGAGAGAGAGAGAGAGAGATGGATAGAGAGATAGATGGAGATGGTAAAAGGGGAGGGGGAGAAGGAGAGGGAGGGAAGAAAAGGAGGGACGGAGAGAGGGACAGAGAGAATGTGAAAGAGATTGGGAGGGGGGGGGGGGTATAGGGACACAGAGTGACAGAAAATAAAGTTGCCGGTCACACCTTGCTTTAGCCGGGTTCCTCATACCCTAATGTTGCCAAATTTCGTAACCAATTTGGTCTCTAGCTCACTCAGAGTGGATCCGATATAAGCAACAACAAATTCTTACCCAGCGGTTTATCTAGCTGGATATAGTCAAAACACAGAGGTTGCAAGCTGTCCAATACAGTGCTCAATACCGAAAGGCAAAGCAAGTTCAAACAATAGTAAGAGGATGAAAAAAGTTTTTTAACTCAGAGTTTCACGCACTAAGCGATCATCAGAAAACAGTAATGGGTACTGTTACTCGAGATACTGGTTTATTACTATTATTATTATACGCACGTCCGCGTTTACGTCAACAGTAAGTCCACGTATTCGCATGTGCCAGAAGACAGGCAGAGTGGGCAGGGAGGAAAACAAAAAAAATAAAAATAAATGTAAAACAGCAGGCGATAGGCACATAACTCATGCATCTATTCGAAAGATCAAAAAATAAAACAAGAATAACAGACAACGACGATAGGTTTGTAGCTCATGGTCGATGGTAAGTGCTAAATGCACGGGATCTGTACAATGCCTCTGTCCCATCCGTTAGTTACTGCGTACACCCTGGCACAGCTCGCGCCACGCAGTCCTGTCAGCGGCGATGGCCCGCAGGTGCTCCAGGTCTGCCAAGTTCCTCAGACTCCTCAGTCCTGCTGATTCTAGGTCCGCGGATAGTGTGGACACGATGGTTGTCCGTGGCCGCCCTCGCCATACCTTGTCCCCACAGGTGAAGTAACTCCGCATAGCGAGGGTGGCAGGCGTGTCTTGAGGGAGTCTAAGAATATGCCCAAACAGGCCCCATCTGGATTGCCGCATGAGGGCACTGATGGGCTCTGCGTGGCATCTGCCGTACAGAGCTTTGTTTGGAATCACCTGCGGCCAGCGGATACCCAGGAGACTCCGAAGTTGTCTTCGATGGAATGTGTCCAGACGCTCCCATGCTGAAGCCGTCAGTCCCCAGGTGCCTCCATTGTACGTTAGCACAGGGATGATAAACGCGTTGTAAAGCCTTAGCCGTAGACTTTCGCTGATGATCGATCGACGACACCATACCATGAATAGCGCTCTGAAGGCTGCCGTTGCTAATTGTTTCCTTCGTGCAACATCTTCCTCGTCGCCGAGGAGTGATCCGAGTTTTTTTTTGTTTTCCGCCATACTTCAGCCAGGCGGTCTCCTTCCCGGCGCAATGTTGTTCATGGCCAGCAATCAAGGACATCTGAGAGTTGTAATTTTTGTACTCCTCCGAGGTGTGATTTTTGGCGTGCTGGGCCAAGCACAAGGAAGCCATCTGCAAAAAAACTGCAGAAAATGGTTGTTGTTTGATCCTTTGGTGTAATCTTTGTTTCTAGTCGAAGCTAGTTGCTGTTTGGAGCAGAAACGCTGAAATTGACTATTTTCTGCATGTACTCATGTACTCAGGCATGCAGTCTCACTCGTATTTTAGCTATTTTTCTGGAATGGATGCTGCTCTGCGCCCCTTGGTGAACATTTCCTGCGCTCGTGGAGCAGCTGAAAAGGACCACTGGTATGTCTGGTTCCTGGTTTGAAAGTGGAGAATCGACTTTTGTGCCTTGAAAAAGGAGTAGAGAGCGATAAAGGTACGTCTGTGGCTGATTTTTGAGTGCTCCTCGTACATTTTTGATCGTGATAGAAATTCTCAGACCAAAGTGTTACTCCACCACTATGCTCTCTATCTCTTCCAGCTAGCACTCCAGCACACTCGCACATGCACTGAGCCACAACTATCAACCAGGAATCAAGAGAGTTGAAATATTGAAATAGTGGTAAAGTTGGGAGAAAAGATAACTGTTCTTTTTCCACGAGATCCAAGATCCATCAAGAAAAAGGACATGCACAAAATGGCGACCATGTCGTCCATTGACGCGTAATCATGGTAATCACAAACTAGTGCAGCGACCAAAGAAAAGACACAAGTGAAGAAGAAGAAACAGCGCTGCAGCAAGAAGATCGGATCGCTGCAGTCGCTAAAATGCACTAGCCTACTGACTGTAGTTCCACGTGAGCATGCAGTCACGTGGTCATAAACAGAGTGCGTACACACTCACGTCATACCGATACGCCATACATGACAAAAAGAAAAGAAAGGAAAGTCACGCGCGAGTCAAACAAATCAAAGAGCGCGAGACTACGTACTGCAAATACTACGAAGAATTTGTTTGAGAACAAATGCACAAGACGAGGAATTTGTTTGAGAACAATTGCACAAGAATATCTCTTCGAAACTAGAATGGAGTCCGTGATGAGAATTCCAATGAGCCTGGACGCAGCTACAAAGTAAGAATACAATCAAATAACTAATATCGTCAGAACTATTGTAACAATACAAGCAGTCGATTTACCACAGTGTTATCTCTATATTTACAAAAGTCAGACCAAAGTCAGCGCGATGATGGTCGTACAGTTTTCTTGTGAATTTTTTAGTTGTTTCATCTCGTATCTATGTCAGTATCGTGATGGTGAAGTGGAGAGGGTGATTTTCTTCCTCTAGGCTTCGTTCGGCCGACTTTGCTTCGTCCTCGTTGAAAAGTGATCCTTAAAAAAAGGTCGATTCGCAAAATTATGTTGATTTTCAATGTACGAGATGACATGCGATTGCTGGCTATGTTTTCTGTTTTATCTTCGTTGACCTTTAGGTGCCAGTCTCCAAGGATAGTGATGATATACGGTTCGATGCTCTCCAGCCAGGGTCTGGATTGGCTGATGAAATCAGTGTCATCGGCATAAATCACTTCTGGTGGTAGAGCCATGTCGCGCATTGGCCTGGGCGGAATCGATGCTCTGATCTCCCTCAAGGCTGATTCCAGGTAGATCACAAATACTACAGGAGAGAGAGAGTCACCTTGGGGGTTCCGATGGTGGACTTGAAATCAGGTGAAACTTCCTTTCCAAGACGGACAGATATGGTTGTGTTTGACAGCAATATCCGTACCAGTCGGATGTCATCCTCCGTGACGATTGCTCTCATGGTACTCAGCAGCTTCTCCCTTGAAACGGTGTCGAAAGCCTTCGACATATCTATTCCGTGAATCTCTATTACGCTCTGGTACTTCTGGGCAATTGCAGCCATCCACCGGTGTGCCCAGACGGCATCCGCCGTCGACCTTCCGGGTCTGAATCCACTGTGTGTAGGGCTAAGGTACTCATTCACTGCCGGTTGGATACGTCTGAGGGTCAATAACGATACAGCCTTCCTGACGGAATCCAGCAGAGTGATTGGGCGCAAATTACTGGTCTGTCCCCTCTTCTTGTTGGGCTTCTGCAGTGGGATTAGGGTGCCTGCTCCTAGATCTATAGGGCTATGGAGTTCGAACATGCGGTTGAGGCAGAGAGCGATCCTGGCTGCTAGTTCGGCGCCACCATACGTCACCAACTCTGCATTCACCCCATCCGGGCCTGGTGCTCTGCCATTGTTGAGGCGCCCGATGCACGTTTCTAGTTCTGCTGCTGTTATTGGACGCTGCAGAGGCCTCGGCTTTCCCTCAAACGGGTCGATAGGCTTCTCACTGTTGCGATTGAATTGCGTGCTGAAGTGCGTTCTAATGATATTCAGGGATACTTCGGCATTTCCAACTATTCTTCCCTGGGAGTCCTCGACCACCACTTTCTGTGCTTGCTTTCTTGTCATAACTGTCACAGCTTTAAACATTCTGGCACCATCTTTCAATCTCTCCACTTCCTCTGCCATCGAGTTCAATCTCCTCTCGTTGCTCTCTTTGCATCGCCGCCTGATGTCATGTTGAATGATGTTGCGTTGAATTTTCAAGTCCGCCCGTTTACTAATGTTAGTTGTGCTTGCCCAGCTCAGTCTAAGCTCCTTCTGCTTCTTCGACAGCCTTACTATCTCGGGATCCGTCGATTGTCTTCTTTGCGGCTTTTTCTCGTGCCCCACAACGCTGCTCGCAACCGTACTGATAGTGTTGATAATTTTTTCATAAGTTTTTTTGACAGGATGTTTCCTTATCTAGTGACCGCAAAGACTCCGTGACTGCCTCCTGGTACTGACATTGAACCTCCTTGCTCTCTGCAAGTTTCTTGACGTTGATCTTGTCCGCCGAGACGGAGGGTGCTGAGGTTGGTCCTGTCACTGTTCGTTGTCTGCCATGGAGCACTCCATATAGTCTGGAGAGGTCCAACTCAGCAACAACTAGTCGGTGATCAGTGGTAAGTTCAATTCCAGCATAACTTCTGCTATTCCTCAAGAGCCTTTTTTGAGACGAGCGACACAGTACATAATCTATCTGGTTGTAGACCAGCACAACCTTCTGTGTTTGGCTATCCTTCTGCCACCCGGTCCAGGTAGTAATGTGGCGTGCTGGATGCTGAAATGATGTGTTGGACAAGAATAGGTTGTTACATTCACAAAAATCCAGGAGCAGCTGGCCAGCTATATTCCGCTTTCCCCTGCCGTAACTGCCGATCGTAGTTTCTCTTGCTTTGCGGGTGCCAGCCTTTGCATTGAAGTCACCCGTGATGTACAGCAAAGTGCTCGACTTGACTGTATCATATGCTTGCGAGAGTGCGTCGTAGAATTTATCCAATTCATCGACCGACTGCAAGCATCGCGAGCTCGCCGGTGCATACACGTTAATTATTGATAGTTCACCTTTTCCTCCGACCTTCGCGCTGTCCGTGTCCTTGGCGTTACCTCCACCGCTATCGTTCTCAAATAATTTGAGTGTCAGGACCGCGACTCGGTCGGAAACCTGCCAATATCGCTGGATATTGCTGGAAAGTCCTGATGACACCACGAATCCCAGACCGTAGTGGCGACATTCTGGCGGAAAGCAAATCAGACGATATCCATCCCTCACGATATCCAGGCCACGAGACAATTTCGTTTCTTGAATGCAACAAATATTTATTTTATAAGATTTCAAACCGCGTTTGAGCGACTCTTGTCTTGCCGTGGACGAAATGCCCCTCACGTTCAACGTCGCTAGAGTAAATCGCGCTGAAGAGCGCCTGAATCCTGCCAGCATTGTCTGTCTTCCGATAAATACGAGTCTCTCTGAGGAGAGAGAGAGAAAGCGTAACCTTCCTCAACCTACTGGTTTATACACCCACAAAACAACAGTGCACGTGACAGCAGTTGTGAAAGATTGCATCACGGCATGACTTTGAGAGGTGTGAATGGCAGCAGTGGTGAAAGGTACTAGAGGGGTTTCACACTGCGTGCAACGTGACAAGGCCGCGAGAGCGTGGCTGTTCACGCGCATGAAATGATACGGAAGGTTGATAGCACGGACACAGACACACACGTACAAGCACGCACGCACACCCGCACACACACACACGCACAAAGACACACACACACATACACATACACGCACGAATGGACAAGCAAACACAAAGGCAGCCATTCCTCGCAAGCAGTCTACACTCACGCCTGGCAAAGTCACAGTCCGTATTCTCAAATCGAATTTGTGATCGTGGACAAGTGCAGGTGTTGTCAAAGGACAAACAGGTATCGTCGGCATCTGCAGAAACAGCACACAAGACAATATCATAAACCAGTGAATTTTGACTGGGGTCTTCGCTTCGCACTTTCCTCAAGTACCGTATTTTCCGGAATAGAACTCCCACCTTTTGCACCAAACTTTAAGGCAAAAAAAGAGAAGGAGAAGTACCTTACAATCAAGTGTGACATCCTTATGTAAAAAAATACATTGGCGAATGGCTGAAACTTGAAAAATGGGAGACTTATAATCGAGTGCAACATACAGCGAAAGAACATATTAGTGGACCCACACGTCGCGAAAACTTGATGTGTGGCAAGTTCTACCAGCCGCCAGGAATGTTGATGCGACCGGGGTTCCTTTTAGGGCCGCCATAGACTGACGGACAGGCACACGGGGTACATGGATGCGGCTGATGGGGTTTCTCGGCACTTGTGTCAGTGATTCTGAGACTTATCCCCTCACCCCCACCGTTAGGCGCTGCATCTACCGCTAGGGTTTACCGGGTGCTAGCGGCCGCCGAGAGTTCCCTTCGGGAACGGACACGATAATTTACTTTTTTACTTTCATAGACTGACGGGACATACAGCGGTTCTATCAGAAGGCATGGGACCTCGGTTGTAATTCACACTTTTCTTCCTTTTGTGGACATATAAGAGGACACATGGGTACGAGCAATGTATTTTGTATTTGTATTTATATCATTATCTCATGGCACATCATGATGACGGCCAATAAATCTGAGACAAGGGTGAAAGCCAACCACAGCAGTAAAACAGATAAAAGAATACAAATAAGAGGCAAAGAAGGCAAAGGAGGAGACAAACCAGCAGGATATACATGAAACCTATAATTGAGCAGAGATTTTAGCAACAAAATTATCCATCGAGGTGCTAGTCTTGGCCTGCGTTGGTAATGTTGCCCAAAACACATAGCCAGCAAAGATCGGGGATCTAGTGAATAGGGTGGAGGCAGCGCGTGGGAGACTGAGTGAGTTCCGGGTATTCCGTGTTTCGGAGAACCAATTATAAGCCTGCATATGCAAGGGTATTTTATTTAGTAATATTTTATGTATGAGAACACAGAGGTGGTACTTATGTCGAGTGGAAAGGGGACTGATCTTGGCAATTTCGTAAAGACTAGCGGAGGGAAAGCGACGATCTTTGCTAAATAAGATTTTAAGGAGCATGCGGTTATGGGTTTCTAGCTTGTTCAATACAGTAGTAGTTATGCCAGACCAAGCAATATCACAATGAGTACCGTAATTTCACAAATTTTCGGTGTACTTTTATTTTCGGTACTTTCGGTGCGTCTGTTTCATACCAAAAAAATTTCAATACACCGAACAAACACTAACACACATAGTCCAATAGGGAACTGCTTCTCTGTACCTAAAATGTCTGATCACCTAACCTGGACTTTTGCACTCATTCCGAAAATATTGAGCACCAAATATTTCTGAAATTAGAATAACTGTCAGCTACCGTAACTCGAATCTAAATCCTGGGCAATCAGCAAGTGTGATACCGGGTCACAACCTCACATACTAGTGAGGCATTCAAGTTGATTCAACCTGACAGTTAACTCTTATCTACAGCAGTGCGCAAACCAACAGCCTTCCAGGTTGGAAGGTTCAAGTTCATGGTGGGGCCGAAGAGGGGAAACCTCACATACTAGTGAGACATTCAAGTTGATTCAACAACCTGACAGCTAACTCTCTAAACACAATCATATCTACAGCAGTGCGCAAACCAACAGCCTTCCACATTGGAAGGCTGTTGGTTGTTGTAAAATGATGTGTTGTTTTCCTGTGTGATGGCATTCCCCAACCTGTCTCGTCTAGTCGCGTGCATGTGTGATATGAGCATGCGCGATTTTGTAGTCGAGAGTCCTTTTTGTCAGTCTTCTTGATCGTATTCGTCTCTGTCTGAGCAGTTTGCTTTTCCGTCTTGTCAATATAAATAATGTAACAAACTAGTCTTGTCCTTTGTGTCCTGCGTCCCGGGGAACGGAATGGCTGAGATTCCGTTACAACGCTAGGTTTTCGTTTCGCCCTGTGTCGTGGCCTGGTTATAGAGCGTTGGCTCTAGGTTTTTGTTTGGCCCTGTGTCGTGGCCTGGATTTTATTTTAGAGCATCGGCTCTTGGTTTTTCTGTTTTGCTGTGGTTCCTTTTGCTGTTGTGCATGTGGAACGTGGTGTCGGTTTATTATTTTGTGGAATGTCATCAAGGGGGCAGGTGTTGTAAAATGATGTGTTGTTTTCCTGTGTGATGGCATTCCCCAAACTGTCTCGTCTAGTCGCGTGCATGTGTGATATGAGCATGCGCGATTTTGTAGTCGAGAGTCCTTTTTGTCAGTCTTCTTGATCTTGTTCGTCTCTGTCAGAGCAGTTTGCTTTTCCGTCTTGTCAATATAAATAATGTAACAAACTAGTCTTGTCCTTTGTGTCGTGCGTCCCGGGGAACGGAATGGCCGAGATTCCGTTACATGGTTCATGGTGGGGTCGAAGAGGGAAAGGTGAGCGCAACAAACGTGTGCAAAGCTAAGCCCCATGGCAACAAAAAATGTCGACTGTTAGGGGTCGTCGCAACAGTCTTTCGTCGTCCCTGAAGCGAACATTGTTCATTTCGTGCTCGGACCCCCCCCCCCCCCCCCCCCCCCCAGTAAAGTCCTGAAATCATACTCTGTATTTTGAGATGTACGACACATCTTTCCCGATATTGTGATCACACACTCGCACGTGTACACGGCATTGCTCTAACTTAGTAACAGCATAATTCCGGGGCCGGAGCACACGCGCGTTACACGCAAAGTGGACTGACTGTACGCTGGCCTGATCTTGATACTGGACGTCTGTGCAGGGCATGCGCCAACAGACTCAGTAGCGTAGGAAATGCACATAAGCTACAGGCTTGTCCCTGTTACGATTAGACAAAGTCTTGTCGATCACGGTATGTGCTCCTTACAGAACCAGAAGGTGTCCACCACGGTGACGATAGATAATACGCACGCACCACTAGCAATCCCAGCCATCACTACAAACACCACGGCCAGGAACCAGCCCTGCGGGGACAGACAGATAGACAGATAGACGCCATCACAAGCAACACACAGCCAACATCCGGAAGTCGACCGTCGCGAGGGCGGAAAGTGGGACGAGTCTAAAGTTTACAAAATATTTATATGACCCTGCCATCACACACCTGTTTCTATTTGTGTATGTGTGTGGGGGGGGGGGGGGGGGGGCTGAAGGTATAATGCGGGTATGCGATGTGGGGGGGGGGCTTTGGCATCATGGGGTAACACGGTGATCAGGGGGTGGGGGACTGATGAATGGCATCATGCGGTTGATGTGGTCTTCGACGGGGGGCTGAGCCCTGATGGCGTACTGCTTGAGCGTATGTGTATGCACATGTACGGGTGAAAGCAGCAAAATGTCCTGTCAGTCTCTTACCGAACAGAATGCTGGCGAACAGCATTCCCGCTTGATGGTACGGCCGGCTTTTGCAGCCTGACAGCCGTACACCAGGGCGCACACTGCTGCTGCCCCCTCCTGTTATTGTGTTCGTGTGTGTGTGCATGCGTATAAATCCAGCACAGCAAGACATGCAAGAATTCATCAGAAACACAAAATCCAACACTAGTCTCATCACACCACCACGAAACCGAGAGGAAAACAGCACGAAACCAAGAGGAAAACAGCTCGAAACCATTTCGCTATGTCTCCACTGTCCACCAGCACGATTTAAGAATGCAATCATTAAACTGCATCACACCGCGCCCACCATTCAGCCCGCTCAATCGTGAGGTCATATATTAATAACCCTCTATTACCGCCATTCGCCAAAAATAATTTCTATCAGGCGCGTAGCTCATATGCAGTCAGCGTAGTCCTGTCACCACACCTGCAAATGGCTGTCGTAGGTACAGGAAATACTGCATATAACGTGCCTCTTTGATTTTCGATAATTTATCACTGTATCCGGTGCATCGCTATAGCCGATTTGCATGTATGACTGACACATGGCACATGACTGCGCACGGAATGATGCGTACATGCTGGAAAAAGCATGCTGACGGTACATGGATGCTCCGTAGACTGTGGAGCATGCAGTGCAGTGCACACTAGCGCAGCAACTGCTTTGCTACATGTGCCTGGTTACAGCATACAGGGACACCAGAGAAATTTCTCTCAGCCACGTCAGCTGCCAGATGCACACAGGCAACACTGGATCAGTTTTGGAAGAAGTGTACTGGAAGAACATTTGTTTTGTCATCATCACTCCTGATCACTACATGCGATATTTTCCTGTACATTTGATATGGTTTGCTTCCTGAAGCCCATCACAATAAGCGATACCGGTATATCGGTATAGCCGATAATAGTGTATAATATATAGTGATATTTTAGCTGTATTTTTCTGATTTGAGATTTGATTTTGACGAGTTCTATCATTATAGCCGGTATAGCATCACACCCGGTCATTTTATAAACCATACTCACTCTACTATATACAGTCAATTTCGCTAATAACGACTGCGGATATAACGACAATTCGCGAATAACGACAGAGTTTCCATGTCCATCACAAAGTCCCATCGAACTGAATACATACCATGAGGCTTCGGGTATAACGACACTTCGCGAATAAGGACACCTTTCTGATGCCCCGGCAAGTGTCGTTATACACAAAGTTGACTGTAGTCAAAAACGGGTAAAGCGGCTGAGGTTGCCGTTGGTACGTAGTCACCACACCACAGATGTCCTCTGGAACAAAGCCACCGCACCACAGATGTCCTCTGGAACAAAGCCACCACACCAAAGATGTGAGAGGTACGCCCCTGTATGTGATCTGATCAGGACCACTTATTATGAAACAAGCAAGCATGCACGCGTGCTTCTTTGGAGCGAAAATCATGCGAAGCGAAAAGCTAACTCCGCACGAACATTCGCAGACATTTTCGCAAGCCAATACACGAAAATGCACGCAACGTTTCACTTTGCAAAGCGTCTAAGTTAATTTATGAGTGTACTGTACTCTTCTTTTCTTGTGAAGGCTAGCATGACTTGGCTCTGGGGGGGGGGGGGGGTGATAAAGGCCCTGCTGGTCACGGATAAAGCCCCCCCCCCCTGCGAGTCCCCTTCATGGGCAAATACTTTTTAGCGTTACAAGACAGTAGTGACTAGTGTCATGTATGACTGTACTACAGTAGTGATCAGATCTAAAAAGTTTCCTTCCCAGGGGCGTGCTTGGCGAGGGGCACAGGGAGCAAGTGCACCCCCCCCCCCCCGAAATATTTCGACCGGGAAGCCCGACCTCGCGGGAGCACATCCACAGATGAGGTGCTGTTCTTTCGACGCTCTCCTCGCCGAATCCGGTCCAGATACGTCAACTGGTGTGACAATTGTTCTTAGCTATATCCGTGCAATGTGTGTTTGCATCGGCCTGCCTGGCACAGTGCCGTCGACGGATCGGTTTTTAAACATTTGTAAAGTTTTCATCCTAATATTTTGAAAAAATTGATAATAATTGATGCTGTACTGTGTTCATTCTTGATGACATGCAATCTTTGTAACAGTAATAATGACCGTCACATGTACAAATAATATTATCTGATGATGTCACCGGTACAACCTTTTGAAAATTGTGGTTCACCCCCCTGAAAGGGGAGCCGAGCACGCCCCTGCCTCCCTTTTCAGGAACATTGGCTACGGACCATTGCACTTACCAGCACTCCTAACCAGATGCCCGGAACGAAGAGACGTTCCTTCCACAGAACCTCGCTCTTGTAGCCGAGCTGGTACACCGCTATTCCTTTGCCGACTGGAATGACGTTCAGGACGAACGCGATGAAGCTGAGAACGATGGACACGATGGCAAAGCCAGCTAGGGTGCCACTCGCGCAGCCTGACGGCCTCAGCCGCGTATGCGGCAATACGGTGTCCGTATGTGTCGTCGCAGTCGTGGTGACTCCCGCGCTGCCGTAGTTGACCGGAGGATTCATGTGAGAGTCTCGAGCATCCTGTTGTAAAGGTTGGTAGGACATGGCTGCAAGAGATTTCAGAGAGAACGTAGATCTACTGCAGTATATACACAGAAATCTACTGCAGTAATACTATGATTGTGACAGTATGTTCTCCGTGAGTAAAACTAAAATATTCTGGCAAGCTGCTGTCTTGAAATCCAAAATAATTGCACGCACGCACACCGCACAGAGGAAAAGCAGAAGGACATGTAGCAAGATGCGGTTCTGGCTACACATGCACTAGCCGTTACTTGGCCAGGCTCGGGAGTCGGGACCGTGACCCGTTCACGATGCGCACTGTCTGTAGATCTACTACGCGCACGCCTACAGGCTACATACACGGCATAGATCTAGTACTACGGCTACAGTCAGACTGTCAGTACAAAATGGAAAGTCGGGAGACTTGTGTGAAACCGGTGCACTTGACTTTTGAACGCGGGCGCGGCGCGGGCCGGGGGATGTGATGCGTCGACGTGTGATGAAGCTTTTTGGATCATGGAGGAAATGAAAAGTACACAGTCGACAGCTAGCATACACATAATGACACTTACATTGTAGTCTCTATCTACCTGTACTGTGCCTGTGTCTGTGATCTACCTGGCCTGGCCACGGCTAGCTGTCAGTTTTTGTAGTCACGTCCTTCAAAAAAAAAAAAAAAATTAGCCAGTGCAGGCTGTCGTAATAAAACGACTCATCCGTGTTCCATTCCCGTGCATGGTACATGCATGGTGCGACGGCACAATGACAGCTGTCGCAAATCACACTGAGTATTACACGTGTTTTTTGGTGATTCCTGGTTAGCTGCTAGCTTTTCCCTACTCGAAGTTGTTGCCGCCGCGAAATCTGGGGGTTTGTGTTCGTCCTGGCGAAAACCGTGTTTTGATCCGTTGAGGGAGACGAGAGATGCAGTGCGAAGACGTACGATCTGTCCGAGAATCGGCGAAGAAGAAAGCTTCGCAGACTACCCGTAGTAGTTGGAATGGAACATATACCAGTCGATGCCTGTCATGGTAGGGATGACTGCTACGAAGTTTTAGCCCCATGCTCCCCAGCGCTTTTTAGCGCCCGACGATAATTACCAAATTTCATCGATTTTCCATGTGGATCAAAGCATAGTCTCCTCAATCTTCTCCAGTCGAGCAGAGTCTGGACGCTACAATGTCGAGACGCGAAAAGAGAACATGCATGAACACACAGGAGCATCACATGCAGCTGCATTCTGCCTTGACGAAGCTGAGAACAACACCAGCACCACGCATTTGGAAGACATTTCGAAGAAGACGAAGAACTACATATCCGCGTTCAAAAAAGCCTCTGTACTGCGTGTGTGCATGCAGTATGCATGCATGCATGCGCGAAGCACGGGGTCCGCGGATCAACTTCGTTCAAAAATCATTGTGCCACACGGGTTGTATGATTTGTGTGCGATCATGGTCTTTCTTCTTGACAAACAAAAGTGAAGTTTTTCGATCTTCAAATCGCCATAGCGTCCTTGTCATGACTCCAAATCAGCTGAAACTTTGCAGGAGGAATGAAAATGCCATGCTGAATCGATTGGTACCATTTTCGAAGGGTTTCCTTGAAAAATAAAATTTAGCCTGCACTGGCTGCTTCAAGGAAGAAAGGAGACGCATGATCCTTGCTGATTTGAGTCTCTCAGCGTGTGCTCATACTCCCTACGCAGCTAGCTCAACATCAGGTGCATGGTTATTCCTGTATCTCTCTGCCAAGCTGTACAGGGCGATAAGTTGTGCCAGGCTGTGTAGATACGCGCTGAGCTGAGAGCGCTTGCATTCACAACTTCAAAGTTCAAACAGCGATCGAAAGCGCTTGGTTGGAGTACCGGTTGAGTGGGTAGATAGAGTAGCTCATGTCGCAGAAGTGAATATAATAAATATTATACAGTGGTCCCTCTATAATCCGGCACCATTTGTGCCACGAAAATCTGCTGGATTAGGGAGGGTGCTGGATTTTAACAAATCTGATTTACTGCTGCAATGTGCATGAAGAGGACATTTTGGCTACTGAAAATTGTGCTGGTTTATCGAGGGTGCTGGATTATAAAGTGCCGGATTAGAGAGGGACGACTGTATAATATATTAATATTATTATTTCCTGGTGTTCATGTGGCCATGCAAGGACCACTAGTCACTAGCACTTGCAGCTGAGGACCAGTTATTTCGGCCTAGTGACTGGCGTTGACACCCGTACCAAGGCAACTCAGCAATCATCCGGGCTGTGATTACCTGCCAAAAATACGAGGCCCAGTTGTTCACATAGACAACATGGGATGATGATTTTTCAACATGCTATGTAATGTACTACTTCTGGCTATTTTGAATCCAGAGACGATCGTTGATCATCTGCGTATCAGTTGTGGTTGTGGCTTTGGATGCGGATATGAAGGGTTTATGCTCACTCTGCGTTCGTTATGCACCCGGACCAGTCCTGTTGCCATCTCTGCTGTAAACATGGTATTCCACTATCTCTAGGGAGAAAACCCAGTCGTTCTGGTATAAAACTATTCCTGTGATAGCTGTGCTGGTACATGTTCAGCACAATAACCAGTACGCTGCACTCAACTGTAGGTGATTAGGGCTAGGGGTTGTCGCAAACGTTTTTTTTGTCGTCCCTGAAACGAAGATCGTTCTTTTTGTACCCAGACCCCTTCCCTCCTCTGAAACGAACACAGCTTGCTATGCTGGACGACGAAAATCGCATGCATGTACCGGTACATGTACATGACATAATTACATGTACCATGATTACATGTATGTACAGTGTCGATCGACTTGCGATTTTGCTATGCTGGACGACGAAAATCGCATGCATGTACCGGTACATGTACATGACATAATTACCATGATTACATGTATGTACAGTGTCGATCGACTTGCGATTTTGGCTCGCACCCCCCCCCCCCCCACGAATGATGTTCGTTTCAGGGACGACAAAAACTTTTGCGATGACCCCTTATGTTATCTTGAGCTTGATGGTCCATGAATTTAATGCTAAATGGCCTGTGGAGAATCCATACAAAATACAATGAAGTCAACTGATCATTATGTGTGTGGGACTCAGCAGGCAACCAAACGAGAACAAAAAATTAAGTCCTGCCTGAGTCAGAAGTCAATCCCATAATGTTCTGGACGTGGATTGGCAACTAAAGAGGAGCAACGTGTAAATGATTCTCACACAAGTGACGAAACTCCCCCTCTCCCCCCCCCCCCCCACACACACACGCACAATGGTTGCCTCTTTGCTTTGTCATATCACAACCATTCAACGCGGTGAACCCCTCGATAGGCGATATGCCTTTGGGTCATCCTGATAAAGTAGGAGTGTGTATCCTTCCGATCCATTTTTACTCACTTACACTTGTCCAATACGCTTCAGACTTTGTGTACATGACCGTCAAGTACAAGCAAACAATTTCCAGCATAGAAACATTTTTCAAATTTTGACCTACAAGTACATGTACACGTAAATTGTATAGGTCTGTTTTTGCATTACATGTATGTACATATATACAGAAGCCTTGCTTGGTAGTTTAACATGTTTTTCGAATTTTGACAGCATGTTACAAGGCGAGGACGCGTAGTGCTCCTGACTACAACCATAACCCGGTTGGCAGAGTCCCGGTCTTGCGACCATTTGAACCGTATTGGGAAAACCCAGGTTCGGACCCTCGTTACTCTACGGGTTGGTAGGATTTTTATAATTACCGTTTTTTGTGTTGTAGAAGTCGTCGTGTTGCCGCCGTAGTATTGTTCACGTTGCTGCCGCTGCAGGGATCACGTCTGGAAGGATTTGTGATGTTATTTTCTTGTCTTCCTCTGTAATTAAATTATTTGTAATTTATATTTCTTTTTTCGTTTGTTCTTTTTCTTTTTTCTTGTCTTTTTCCAACTTCTGCCCATGGCATCACCAACCTCGTCGGCAGCGAGCACCTTCTCACAACAGTCGTCATGGTGATGACTATGACTGTTACAGCTGACGAGCTGAGAGAAGGACGCCATGGGCAGAAGTTGGAAAAAGACAAGAAAAAAGAAAAAGAACAAACGAAAAAAGAAATATAGATTACAAATAATTTAATTACAGAGGAAGACAAGAAAATAACATCACAAATCCTTCCAGACGTGATCCCTGCAGCGGCAGCAACGTGAACAATACTACGGCGGCAACACGACGACTTCTACAACACAAAAAACGGAAATTATAAAAATCCTACCAACCCGTAGAGTAACGAGGGTCCGAACCTGGGTTTTCCCAATACGGTTCAAATGGTCGCAAGACCGGGACTCTGCCAACCGGTTTATGGTTGTAGTCAGGAGCACTACGCGTCCTCGCCTTGTAACATGCTGTCAAAATTCGAAAAACATGTATGTACATGTACTTCGAAGTACATGTACATGTACATGTACTTTCGGGCCTGGTTTAAATCTGGCTTTGGAAAATATATTTTTCATTGCTATCAGGTTCGGCCTCATTTCCTTTGTGCTGCGCTGATGAGTCCACAAAGGACGAAACAGTTCTGTCCGCAGATTGATGTACATTGCACATGTACAATGATGTACAAATAATCTACGTGGAGATAATAATTTTAATAATATGAATATGATTAAAGGGGAAGTATACTACGTGGTTCGCGGCTGTAGTTTTTATGGTGGGAGATCTGCGCCAAGCCAATGCTGGATTGTTCAATAGTAGACGCTCTGCAGAGCCTGGGAGCCATTGCCCATGACAGACCAGCATGGCGAGATCTATGCATGAGGGTCTGTGCATTGTGATATTCCGACAGATCCTGAAACAGTCAAACTCAGGAAATAGCACTATCATTATCACTCAGGCTGCAATATTCATATTATGGACATATTCATAAATGACATATCTTCAATACCCATGAGCTACATTGTATATAATATATATGATATAAGTATCATAATTATTATTATCATCGTTCTAGCTCATTTTTTCCCTGTCATAGTCCTGTTTATCATGTTCAGCATAAGCGAAGTTGTGGATCATGCTTGCATGGTTGACTCCAACGCGTACATGCAAGTAATAAGTAATAATAATAATACCCTAAAATCAAATTTTCACCAGTTGTAGTCTTCTGGGTGCTGAGTCGAATGGTCTTGGTCCGAGGAAGCTGCGACGCTCCCTTCCTACTTGAATCCCAATCGAACTCGCGCACTTCCACCGAAACTGGGTGACTGCGCCCTACTAGATGGGGATTTGTATGCAAAATGTCACTAAAAGCGCCATTTCGTTCTTATAAAAGCACGGATGACCGCGATTGGCCCATATGTTGTAGTCTTTTGGACGCTGAGTCGACTGGTTTTGGTCCGAAAAGGCTGCGATGCAGCGTTCCTCCTTTATTCCCAATCGAATCGAACATCGAATCATCCGTGCTTTTATAAGAACGAATATTAATGGCGCTTTTATTGACATTTTGCATACAAATCCCCATCTAGTAGGGCGCAGTCACCCAGTTTCGGTGGAAGTGCGCGAGTTCGATTGGGAATAAAGGAGGAAGGGAGCGTCTCAGCTTCCTCGGACCAAGGCCATTCGACTCAGCACCCCGAAGACTACAACTCACTAACGACCACGCGCAACACAACAATAGCCTTGCGTCCAATACAAATGCAGTACATGTAACCGGTACTGAAGCAGCTGTAACTTCCACTCCAGCTCCTGGATCTTCTGTCCCTACCCCGGTGCAAGATTGGCACGTAGCAGGTGGAAAGTGTTCTACTTTTTCTCCAATAATCTTGCAACAAACCGCCTCCGCTTTTCCCTCTGTCGCGAACCGCTTTAGTGCGCTGGAGCACTCCATGGAGAGGAAGCGTAAGCGAGGAGCCAGGAGTGATGCATCGTCCAGTGCCGACTTGTCCGCGAAGGCTGTCTGCCCGACCACCAAGACAGACGACTTATAATGGTACTGGGTCGGACTGGGAGGAAGAGTGTGAGGGTGACGACGGCCGCGGTAGGAGCCGTCATGAAGTGGTGCAGTGAACTGCACCTTGAAATAGTATGCTTGAACTGCCTGTGTATTTTTGTTTTAGGTTTTGGATTAGTTTCTAGATGTAGTTCTTCCTTATAGATCTATTAAATGAATCCACAATTACATAGAGCTACTGTCGGTCGACAGAAGTCTTGTAAACTTGCTTTTCTGAATGTATGCAGCCTTAGAAAGAAGTTAGGCGAAATCCAAAACTTCATAAACTACCACAATGTAGATATCTTCGGCATTGCTGAAACTTGGCTTGATTGTTCGATTTCTGACTCATCCATTCATATACCTCATTATAGACTTTTTAGGCGCGATCGCGGGCACAGACCTGGTGGCGGTATAGCTGTATACAGTCGAGATACCCTGGCTGTTTCCAGACACGCTGAACTCGAGAGTGACACAATCGAAAATCTGATACTCACCTTGAAGACAGAATCCGGTGAACCCATCACCCTCGCTACGTTCTACCTTCCGCCTTCCACTACTGCTGCAGTATGGCAAGACCTAGAAATCAGTCTGAACAATCTAACCTTGCGACGAAACAACCGCGTGGTCGCCATTGGTGACTTCAATGTGGACATGTGCTCGGGACACAGCCGGATGCACACCATGCTCCAGCGGTTTGATCTGGAAAACCACATCCGGACACCGACAAGAGTAACGGCATCAACTTCCATCCTAATAGATCTGCTCCTCGCCCCTAACTCTCTAGTTGGAACATGCACGGTCATCAAGTGTGACATCAGCGACCACTACGCATTTGTGGCCAACATTATCGTCGCCACCCGGCAGTCCGAACGAGTCGCATCTCGAAAGAGGCGAGTGTGGAGGATAAACTGGGAGCATTTTAACGCCGACTTGCAGGACTGCAATCTTGAGATTTTCAGCAAGTCGAATGATGTTGATGCAATGATAAGCGAATGGTACGCAAAGGTTTTTACTGCTCTAGATCGTCACGCCCCCTTACAACCTCCTCGTAAGCCGAGGCGCCGACCTTGCCCATGGTTGTGTCCTGAACTTGTATCTGCTGTGCGTCAACGAAACAAGGCCCACCAACTTCTTTCACGCTCTCCAAACGATGTCCGCCTGCGAGAGCAACACCGCACTCTCCGCGCAGCCGCGCGCAAGCTAGATCGGAGGCTAAGGGATCAGTATTTCAAGCTCGCCTACAGTCGGCCGGAAAGGATGGACGGAAGCTCTGGAATACGATAAACGTGGTGACTGGACGAGCGAAAAGTTCAAGCCCACCACAAGTACCTGTTGGAATCCTCTCCCGAACTTTTGGCGAAGTTGTACATGACCCTGGACGACCAGACGCGCTGTGCGCCAACGCACCAGCCGAACGTGAAGCACCAGCATTCACGGAATTTGCGCCTGTTTCGACGGAGGACATTAAGGCCCTTCTCCAGTCCGTTGACGCGTCAAAAGCAACTGGACATGATGACTTGCCGGGTATTGTCCTTAGAAACTCGGCATCAATACTGGCTCCCTCGCTCAGCATCATTTTCAATACTTCGTTATGTCAGGGGTGTGTTCCCCGTCAGTTTAAAATTGCTAATGTGTCGCCGCTATTCAAAGGTGGCGGCCTTGACCCTTGTCAGCCTACTGCGTATCGACCTATTTCTCTACTACCAGTCGTTTCTCGCCTCCTCGAGAAGATCGTCAAAGCTCAGCTTACATCCTTTCTGACCGATCACAGTATTCTCCCTGACTCGCAGTTCGCGTACAGGAAGAACCACAGTACGGAGGACGCTCTTGTGCTAGCTGTCAATCGCTGGCTGAAAGCGAAGTATGAGCGCAAACTCACAGGTGTGATATTCGTGGATATGTCGAAGGCTTTCGACTGTGTCAAACACACCATCTTGGCACAGGAGCTATCCGACATTGGGGTCGGCGGTACTGTCCAGCTATGGTTCACTAGTTACCTGAGTGAGGGGCTTCAACGCGTAGTCGTGGGCGGAAATTGCTCGGAATACGTCGCATGCAGTCGAGGGGTGCCGCAAGGATCCGTCCTCGGCCCCCTCCTGTTCACACTATACAACCGTAACCTTCGATGCTGCTTGCCCCAGCAGGTCACAAACCAGGAATTTGCAGACGACATTGCAATTGAAGCCTCGGGCAGTTGCGAACAAGTGTGCTCTTCTCTAAGCACAGCCATCACTGGCCTGTCGCAGTGGTTGGAGGACCGCGGACTAATGCTGAACCAAAAGAAAACGCAAGCTCTGTTGATTACCCCAAGAGGCCTAGCCCCTGACACAGATAACATTCGAATTCGCTGTGGGAATGCAGCCCTTGCAGTTGTGGAACAAGCGCGGTACCTGGGCGTAATGGTAGATGGGCAGCTCTCCTGGGAGCCTCACGTCAATCACACAATCCAGCAGGTGCGGAAGTCAGTAGGTGCGCTGTGGCGGAGCCGCCGAAGCCTCACCCTGGCGTCAAAGATCCTGTTTTACAGGTCGATGATCCAGGGTAGGTTGTCGTACGCTTCCAACTCCTTTTATCCGTCACTTCAAATTGGCAACATGGAGCCCCTCACACGTCTAACGAAGTGCGCTATCCGCGGCTTCTTCGGTCTGCCACCGTGGTCGCGCACGAGCCCGATCTTTGAACAGTTTCGCCTCACCACCCTGGAGGAGATGTTTAACATTAAGCTCCTCATCTTTGTCCGTCGTTGTCTGTTCTCCCGAGCTAGCTCCCTCTTCACCAGCTTCTTCGTGAGAGTTACTGGTGACCGCACTCGGGGAGCAGCACAACACCTCGTTCGAGTACCATTTTGGCCCGGTCCTGCGGGTCGAGCGACCATGCAGTTCATCGGCGCAGTCCTGTGGAACCAGCTCCCGCCTGATCTCCGTTCCGAGCCCAGCCACCTTCAGTTCTGTGCCCTGCTAAAAGCGCATCATGGCTCCGTTTAAATGCTTTTCGGCTAGTGTGTTTCTGTGGTATAGCGGACTGAAGAATAGTAAACGTGTTTTGCAATATATGTATGAAGCTATTTTGTATATAGTATGTTCCCATTCCGTTTTTGCTTTGGTGTAGCCCTGAGGTTGATTGCTTATTTATTTCTACCCTTCCTCTCTCCATACTTCTGTCCCCCCCCCCCCTCTCTCTCTCTCATTCCTTCTGTCGTCCACATGTATCAAAGGAGGCGAAATCGCCTGTTTGTGGTGCGACGTTAAATAAACTTCTACAACAACAACAACAACAACTGGTGAAAATTTGATTTTAGGGTATACTTGCAACTGAAGTTGTATTCGTAGGTTGACACTTCGTTCAGTGCCTTCTCACCTTTGGTTACGTAATCTTGTTACCTTTTTGCGTTTCCTCTAGTGGTTTTATTGCACTTGTATCTTGTTGTTATTTCTAACACCTTTCTATTTACAATACGATCCTAGTTGGAACATATTTACAGTACTTAAGGGGGCAGCCTACACATAAAATTTCATATGGCATTCAATTGACCGTAACTTTGGTGTTTCTCAATGGATTTGAGTGAAATTTTGACCACACACTCCTGCCACTATGCTGGCCCTCAGGACATGATTTACAAGTTCTTGCGCCTCACTGACAGGCTTTTCAGGCCGGAAAAACTCAAATTTCCGGCAAAGTGCCACGGTGTGCGAGCCACCCAGGAGCCAAACAAATGCATTTACAATTTTTTTCACATTTTCGAGCTCATTCTGTTCGTGCGCGGGACTCAAACCTAGAACAAGTCCAGAAGCAGCCATGGGTGATGGGGTAGGGCCCCTCAACGAGGCCCTGGAATCTGTCACAACGGAACGAGTGGGCGTTCTCTCACACACTCCCACAGACCCAAGTCAATTTTTGAATTTTTTTAGGTTTAGGGTGTGCTACGAGGTCGTACCTTTGATACAACATCCAGTGCTGGGACCTCCACAGCAAGCCATTTCCACAGCGCTGCACACCAAATCCAGGATACCCGCAGAAACCGGCAAAGACTACCACTCACGTTTCACTACTGCCTAGTACTGAATCCTACCTGACTTCTTGACACGACTCAAACTTGCCAAAGTCACTAAATCAATGTCAACTACAAATACAATAATCAAGCCACGTATCTGCAACGTCACGAGGGTGCTGGCAAAAGTCCTGCTGCACGGCGGCGGGCTTCGCCCGCCGCCGTGCAGCCCAATACGTGGCTCAAAAACCTGATTTTTTGGACTTGGAGCAAAATTCTGCACACTTTCACGTGTTTCCATGATACGACAAGTTGCGCACGGTCTGCTCACATTCAAATACAGTGCTGCCAGCAAATGACAGCGTGCAACAAAAAAATCTTTCCTTGCAAGGGCACATTTTCGGCAATAACTCTTGAACGGCCGGTCAGATCGGGACACAATTTTCAGAGAATTTGCAGCTATTCATGCTCTTTCAACTGACGTAGCACTCAATATGAATTTACAAATTCGATTTTTCAGCGAATTTTTGGGTAGTCTGCCACCTTAAAGGGGAAGTTAAGGCAAAAATTAAAATTTCACCAGTTGTAGTCTTCGGGGTGCTGAGTCGAATGGTCTTGGTCCGAGAAAGCTGAGACGCTCCCTTCCTACTTGAATCCCAATCGAACTCGCGCACTTCCACCGAAACTGGGTGACTGCGCCCTACTAGATGGGGATTTGTATGCAAAATGTCACTAAAAGCGCCATTTCGTTCTTATAAAAGCACGGATGATCGCGATAGGCCCATATGTTGTAGTCTTTTGGACGCTGAGTCGACTGGTTTTGGTCCGAAAAGGCTGCGATGCAGCGTTCCTCCTTTATTCCCAATCGAACATGGTTGAACAAGTGGTCACGTGCTCCTGGGTGCCCAAATCACCTGGTCACAACGCCAGCAGGCGACAACTTTCACACCAAGGTTCAACTCGAGTGACAGGACTGCACCCAAAAAAGGTCAAAACAGGCTGTAAGTTGTACCCTGCAGGCACGGTGACCAGCTGACTCGTGTACGCAGGAGCACGTGACCGCTTGTTCAACCATGTTCGATTGGGAATTAGGGGCGAACGCTGTATCGCAGCCTTTTCGGACCAAAACCAGTCGACTCAGCGTCCAAAAGACTACAACATATGGGCCAATCGCGGTCATCTGTGCTTTTATAAGAACGAAATGGCGCTTTTAGTGACATTTTGCATACAAATCCCCATCTAGTAGGGCGCAGTCACCCAGTTTCGGTGGAAGTGCGCGAGTTCGATTGGGATTCAAGTAGGAAGGGAGCGTCTCAGCTTTCTCGGACCAAGACCATTCGACTCAGCACCCCGAAGACTACAACTGGTGAAATTTTAATTTTTGCCTTAACTTCCCCTCTGGGGGCACATCACCCAAAAATTCGCTGAAAAATCGAATTTGTAAATTCATATTGAGTGCTACGTCAGTTGAAAGAGCATGAATAGCTGCAAATTCTCTGAAAACTGTGTCCCGATCTGACCAGCCGTTCAAGAGTTATGGCCGAAAATGTGCCCTTGCAAGGAAAGATTTTTTTGTTGCATGCTGTCATTTGTTGGCAGCACTGTATTTGAATGTGAGCAGACCGTGCGCAACTTGTCGTATTATGAAAACACGCGAAAGTGTGCAGAATTTTGCCCCAAGTCCAAAAAAGCCCAAAGAATCACGTTAAAAAACCACGTATTGGGCTGCACGGCGGCGGGCGAAGCCCGCCGCCATGCAGCAGGACTTTTGCCAGCACCCTCGTGACGTTGCAGATATGTGGCTTGATTATTGTAGTTGACGTTGATTTAGTGACTTTGGCAAGTTTGAGTCGTGTCAAGAAGTCAGGTAGGATTCAGTACTAGGCAGTAGTGAAACGTGAGTGGCAGTCTTTTGCCGGCGGTTTCTGAGGGCATCCTGGATTTGGTGTGCAGCGCTGTGGAAATGGCTTGCTGTGGAGGTCCCAGCACTGGATGTTGTATCAAAGGTACGACCTCGTAGCACGTGCTAAACCTAAAAAAATTCAAAAATTTACTTGGGTCTGTGGGAGTCCGTGAGAGAACGCCCACTCGTTCCGTTGTGACAGATTCCAGGGCCACGTTGAGGGGCCCTACCCCACCACCCATGGCTGCTTCTAGACTTGTTTTAGGTTTGGGTCCCGCGCACGGACAGAATGGGCACGAAAATATGAAAAAATGTAAATGCATTTGTTTGGCTCCTGGGTGGCTCGCACACCGTAGCACTATGCCGGAAATTTGAGTTTTTCCGGCCTGGAAAGCCTGTCAGTGAGGCGCAAGAACTTGTAAATCATGTCCTGAGGGCCAGCATAGTGGCGGGAGTGTGTGGTCAAAATTTCACTCAAATCCACTGAGAAACACCAAAGTTACGGTCAATTAAATGCCATATGAAATTTATGGGTAGGCTGCCCCCTTAATTTCAGTTTCTTTGGTTGTATCCTTAGTTCCGCATTTTTTCCCACTGATGATAGGAACAAGAAAATCGATTCTGGGTTTTTATTAATATTTAACATCTGTTGCCTGATGATTGCGTGAGCATGAAACTTAAAGTAGCAGCAAACAAGCCTTGATTGTCCTTGTTGTTCTGTTGTGTATCACGCTCTGCCTTTGTGGTGTTGAGCACTGTCAGCACTCTGGGTACGTCCTTCGGGTAATATTTTTGTTATAAAATACACGGTAATACATGTCAAACAAGTAACGTAGTTGCGTGATGTCTGCGGCCTTAATCCTATTCATAGCTATATTGTATACATGCATTACAATGATGTACATGTACATCATTGTACATGTACATGTACAATGTACCCGAAGTACTGAATTTACTTCTTTTGTACTAATGTATCTTCTACCTCTTCTCCCTTACGAACATACTTTCTCATTTTCAATACTTACTTAGGAGACTCCCTTCGATAGGCATCTATTTGCCTCTGGAGGATCCGTGAAATAAAAAAAAATCAAATCAAAAATCACATGTACCATGGTAGAGGCCCTTGTAAGTTGTAGCAGTACAGCTGCGAGAGGCGCTAGACGCTATCTGCAGAGCCGACCTGAGCGTGCAGTACCTGTATGCCTGTATGCTGGCTGGTATATCAGGGAAGCATGACTATACATGTACTAAGTCGGCTTTTCCAGAGATCGACTGCTACGTCAGTCATGTACTCATACATGTGTGTCAATCATTTCGCACCACATGTACGCATCCATAATACATTTGTATGCTTTGGCGCGGCATTAGTCCTTTATTTTAGTTTCTACCGCCCACAGCCGCACCAAGTCCTTGGCTACACAAACTGAAAACCTTTCCAAATCTCTCCAAAAAAAACTTTAAATTCTTTCCGATTTTTATGCCCTTCGTTCTTTTTTTAGATCTGCGTCACAATAACTTGATTCCCTGCTCTTGATTTCCATAAGATCCTGCATAGCAGCGGTGACTGTTGTTCAATTATCCGCTCTCTTCATACTGTAATCTACATCAGTACATGTAACTGGTACAATACATCGTCATACTAGTATATGCATACACATGTACGTGCTAGCGACTGACAGCCACATTGTTCAACATAATAATTGTTTTGCTTCGCAAGAGGGCACTTCTACGATCCGCTTCAGATGGTGATCGCCCTTGCCACACTGCCTTTGGTTCAGCGCCTCAACGGATGGTCAATAATATGGCTATCGCACTATCTCGAAGAAGCCTCTGCTTCTGGTAAAAGCTTGGCATGGTTCATAAGGCGTCTGCCATTGTACCGTTGAAAACCTGCCACTTACAAAGTAAAGTTGAAGGTGGAACAAGTGTGTTATTGCTGCAACTATTGTGTATGAAAACATGCGGATATCTTCGGACACGATCCTCTCGTTTGCGCTTGCAGTAGGCAGCTTGGTGTCGAATTCGTGACCATTCCCAATATAATTATAATGGCTTTATTTCAGCATTACCCAAAGGCTGACGCCTATCGGGGGGATCTCCTATTTTGTATATGCAATGAACATTGGAGTTGGGAAAAGAGAAAGTGTGCTGTCGGGTACATGCTATTCCGCTACAAATCTCACCGCCTACACGTACCATGCACATGTCTTACTCTTGAGCCCACCTTGACAGCCTCTGTTAGCCTCGTAGTACGGGCAATACCGGCTACGATATCTGCCGGTATTGCCCTGATACTCGGCTGATAACACATACTTATATTTTATGTATGAGAACACAGAGGTGGTACTTATGTCGAGTGGAAAGGGGACTGATCTTGGCAATTTCGTAAAGACTAGCGGAGGGCAAGCGACGATCTTTGCTAAAATAAGATTCTAAGGAGCATGTGGTTATGGGTTTCTAGCTTGTTGAATACAGTAGTAGTTATGCCAGACCAAGCAGTATCACAGTAGTCAAGTAAGGGCAATATATAGCAACGATAAAACAAGCGTTTGCAAGAAAGAGGAAGATGTCTACAGTGGGCTTGAAGAGCCCCAAGGATGGAGCTTGTGCGCTTGCAGACATACTGCACATGGGGTGACCACGACAATTTAGAGTCAATAACAACGCCAAGATGCTTATGCTCTTCAACAATACGAATAGCAACACTTGAAGAAGGAAAACAAAGTTGCAGGGAAGGGGGAGAAGGGGAAATGTACATAGCTGCCGTTTTATCAACGTTTGGCTGCAACTTCCAATCATGCACCCAGGTTATAACCTTGCCAATGCTATCTTGCCTGGCTTCGTGCAGTCGTATAGGGCAAGCATTGGAGCAAAGCAGAGCTGTGTCGTCAGCGAAAAGGCTGACACCAGGGGCAATATCGGGGAGGTCATTAATATACAGGAGAAAGAGCAGTGGCCCAAGGATTGAACCCTGGGGGACTCCAGAAGTAACGGGTAAAGGCTCCGATAACACAGTTGAGAGGCGTACAAGCTGATGTCGGTTAGAGAGATACGATGAGAGCCAGCCGATAGCCTTGCCATCAATGCGGTTTAGCTAAGAGACCCCTGTGCCAAACAGTGTCGAAGGCCTTTGCAAGATCGAAGAAAACTAAACCAACTTGCCTGGTTACCAATTTCCTTGGACGTGCTGTATGGCACTTGCATGATCGTAATACATGCAGTCATAACTAATTTTCTCCGTATCAGTCTGGACGGTTTCCTCAATTCAGCCCGACTCATAGTATTATCTTTCATCGCAAGAATTCATTGTAAATATTTGGCCCGTACAATCGGCTGCTTGTGGAGACACGTAGCCCCTCTCCCCTGACTCACTTGTGAGGTCTGCGTTTGACACTGAGGATATAATGGGCGAAGTGGTGGCCCGCCGATATGAATGTATTTGCTTGATGTGTTCCTCAACACGTCAGGTGATGCGACCGCGAATCCGGCTAACTTACTTTACCTTTACACGAGGCTTGGGTGTCAGTGTTCAGTCGTGTCAGTGTTCAGTAGGGGTATGCCTTGGGTGTCAGTGTTCAGTAGGGGTATGCCTTGGGTGTCAGTGTTCACTAGGGGTATGCCTTGGGTGTCAGTGTTCAGTAGGGGTATGCCTACAGCTGCACTAAGCGTATTACATGATTGTGCAAACTACTATTATAATGGCAACGGTTTCAATGGACCGGTAATCAACCGAAATCATACCTCATCCTTAAATACATGTAGCTCCTGTTATAATGGCAGTGATACGAAGCGCCAACTCGCAAAATGATGATCATGGCAATCAGACCATACACGTAACTGCTGCCACTGGATACTGAACACTAAAAGCAGATTCACCGCACGCCACCGCTAGCTCTGTGCACACACCTTCACACGCCTTGCCCGTACTACTCCTATCCCCCGTTGCTTTTCTCCAGCATTCCCTAGTTTAAGTTGGTGCAGTGCATCGGTAATTATTGTGCCCACTTTGCACCCGGCCGCCCCGACCGACTCTGCACCTTTCATTTTATAAAAATATATTCCGAAACGTAAAGTAGCGGTAATCAAGTACATGTACATGTACACAGACTTGAGGAATCAAAAACGAAAGGAATCAAATCAAAATCCGAGTGTGCATGTATTCTGAAGGTAGGGTCGTGAGAGGTTTCACAAAATCATGGTCAAGTCACTTCACTTGAGTGGAGTAGTATTTTTGTTTTAGTAGAAGTGTCCATGGCATAATATACGGACAGCGGCATGGCACCAACATGGCCATGATGTCATGTGACTCAGCGGTGTAGGAACCCGTGCTCGACTCACTGGCCGGCTGTGCATGTGTGGAACCGATATGGCTGCTTCGAATTGTCACGTGATCGGTGTGAATACTCGCTCCTTGATTACCGATGGGAGATCATGTGATTCAGGTACATGTACTCTTCTACGTGAACTTTGTCTCATGATGATCCTACAATGACCATGTACATAATTGTAGATCCGAAGATGAAACTCCACACACACACACACACACACACACACACACACACACACACACACACACACACACACACACACACACACACACACACACACACACACATACACACACACACACACATACACACACACACACACACACACACACCATGTACCATGTATACGCCCGTCGCAAGAGAAGCACGCAAATCTGCAAATGCACCGGATGTGCATCCACAGATTTTCTCTTATAGCAACGATAGCGGACACGATCTGAATGAGTCAGACCAAGACTAGCGCCAGATAACTATCCAATCCACACAACCTGCGAAGCCATGTGAATCGACCACCAATGCACACCTGGTCTACACCATGCTGAGTACATCTGCATAAAACGGCCGAGACAGTTACCTATGCACACCCTACACTTGCTGAGGTAACCAGTATAGACAGCACGCTACTTTGGTAGAAGTAGACACTAGATGCACTGGTACCTTGAAGTGAAATTGTAGTTACTTTACCAACCAGTCTGGGCAACTGAGTACTGGGAACCCAGATCCAACAGACGTACCAACAACCTCAGCCGTGAAAGCTTTTACAGTAGCGACACACTGGCTTGTGGAGCCGAAACTAGTCCAACTTCCAAATGCTTGAAAGTAGCCTTCCGACACACACACCATGTACACACACCCCATGTACACACACCCCATGTACACACACACACACACACACACACACACACACACACACACGCACCGCGGACCATCATTACTGTGATTATTATCATTATTATTATTATTTAAAGAGTCGGCGTGGAGAAAGCAATTTTATTAGTGCAATTAGGAGTATAATAGATGCAGACATGGCCAGACAACAACGAGTTCATGGAATTTTTAAGGATTTTTATGTTATTCAAAATCGATTTTCGTGTTCCGCTCATCAGTGAATAGTATCGGAACTGAGGGTACTGTGTACACAAATTGAACATTTTATAACAGCATAATTAAAAGTGTGAACAAAAAAGGAAGTGCTACAGCATTACATAATAGGTGTCAAACATAGTGCTAACATACATGTAGCAGACTCAGCGGAGGACGTTCAGGTTGGTTGTAACTCTGAGTTTCATGCCGCTAGGCAATCATCAGACAGTTATGTACTAAGCTCTGTCTCTGACATTGAGCACTCTCTGCAGCTCGGGGATCAACGGATTAGGACACAACATTTACATCTGATAACCAACTACGAGAACAACTTTAGCGCGACTACATGCTTCTTTTGTTTACAAAGAACAGGATTATGCACACGAATACATACAGCTTCCAGAACCTTCAACTGCTTAACATAACTTGCACGGCACAAAACAGAAAAGTGAGAATCATCGTACACACTTAGACAATCTGGACGTGATAACAAGTGACAAAATACAGCTGACTTTTTGCTCACGTCGCTCTCTTCCGTCTCATCCCGCTCCTTTCCTTCAACCTCCTCCGCCTGAGCCTGAGTTTTGTTCGTAGCTTGTTCTTGTACGCACTGCCGTGGCTCGTTTGTAGACCCATAAATCGTGCCAATATTGGGCCAATATTTAGGGATATGCCAATTTCATGGTTCCCTTCGAAGGATTTTGCGCGGGCTTTGGAATGTCGATCTACACCCCAAAGTAAACCTACCTGCAAAATTTGAGCGAAATCTGAGAGATCGACTTGCACATATGTTCTGGTTTTCTCAGACATGCTCTCTTAAGTCGCCCTTACAAAAGAACAGAATGATGCCAATGCCCAATGTTTGTGTTTGGCATTCGGTGCAAAACAAAAATAGCCTTTACCACCCTCTGTCTCCTGCGCCGTTGAATGATGAATTTGCTTGGAGATGTCTTCTCTATTTTCCTTTCCAAACAATGGCATGCACTGGAACTGCCCCTAGCGGTCTGAACCAGTGTTCTATGCATGTAGACTGTACTCGGTTTGCGCCAGAGCAACTAGTTACTTGCCACTTGAAAGATCCTATACAATGACTACGTACATGTACATGTACATGTAACTGTGGCACTGAACTCACCTAATACGTGTATACAGTCATGTACATGTACATGTATGTATTCGGATACAACGTACATCTACTCTTGCCGGACATTTTTTATGCAGGCACGTGGCTCTAATGTACTTGATTCCAGTACAATCAGTTGTCTGTGGATTGCTTTGGCCTTGCTTTGTACACGAAACGCAGCGTTACAGCAATGGTCTAGCCGATTGTATCTGTTCTCTTCTGCCTTGGTGGACTGACGTTACGTGACGTACATGTACATTTACATGTATGTTCGGATAAGAAGATGTTCGAATACTAAGTACGTTTTATTCATTTTTCAGTTCCCCGCATTGTGCGTGTGATCCGAGTTCCACTGCACATGCTCGTGTACACGAAATTGTATTGTATTTAGGCATTGGCGGATAATGCTCGAAAAGCAGTGAAATTGGCAGAACCATACAAACATTATGGCGGGCAATTCCTCGAATTCTGCTCCATTTCTTTATCCACATACATGTATATGTACCAAACATGCATGAAACTTACCAGAAAAAGTACCGAATTCTGCCAATTTTTCTGCCGGCATTATCCGCAAAGGCCTAATGGTATTGCATTTTTGGATTTCCCACAGGCTCTGGGCCTGTGGACGGGATCTCCTACTCCCAGAGTTACTTGAACTGAGAGCGGGGAAAGATGGACGTTGAACCAGAGACACCCGGCCCTGCGATGTCCAGACACA
>NC_088645.1:40824337-40826837 GCF_964019385.1 Sycon ciliatum | reverse complement strand
AGTATGCATTTCCAGTATTAAGTATGATTGTGTAGCTGTTGTGTTGTGTCAGTGCCTGCGGTTGCATGTGTATGATGAGCTTAGAGATAATTTAACGCTTACCACAGATGCCTGCGAATGGTCTTCTGGCGCGACAAAGATAGAGGTTGAACAGCAGCAGAGAGCACCGCAGAACAGGGATGATATCACAAAGTTAATGATCACGAGCAGACCGCATATGGCTGCCACAGCCAGGTAAATGTTGGGTAGGGTCTCTGTAGCAGAGCAAAACCGAGACAAGGGAAGGGAGGTAGGGTGAGGGAGAGAGGGAGAGACAGAGAGAGAGGGGGGGGGGGAGAGGGCCAGAGAGAGAGGGGGGCGGAGGCAGGGAGAGTGAGAGAGAAGAAGGAGGGGGGGGGGAGAGGAACAGAGAGAGAGGGAGGCAGGGAGAGTGAGAGAGAAGGGGGGGGGGAGGGAGAGAGAGAGGTAGGGAAGTAGGGAGAGAGAGAGAGAGGGGTTTGGGGGATAGGCAGAGAGAGATAGAGCCTCGGCGAGAGAGAGAGAGAGAGAGAGAGAGAGAGAGAGAGAGAGAGAGAGAGAGAGAGAGAGAGAGAGATGGTAGAAGGGGAGGGGGAGAAGGAGGGACAGAGAGAATGTGAAAGAGATTGAGAGGGGGGGGGGGAGGGTATAGGGACACAGAGTGACAGAAAGTATATTTGCCGGTCGCACCTTGCTTTAGCCGGGTTCCTCATACCTTAATGTTGCCAAATTTCGTAACCAATTTGGTCTCTAGCTGACTCAGAGTGGATCCGATATGAGCAACAACAAATTCTTACCCAGCGGTTTATCTAGCTGGATATAGTCAAAACACAGAGGTTCCAAGCTGTCCAATAGAGTGCTCAATACCGAAAGGCAAAGCAAGTTCAAACAATAATAAGAGGATGAAAAAAGTGTTTTAACTCAGAGTTTCACGCACTAAGCGATCATCAGTAACGCGAGATACTGGTTTATACACCCACAAAACAACAGTGCCCGTGACTGCAGTTGTGAAAGATTGCATCACGGCATGACTTTGAGAGGTGTGAATGGCAGCAGTGGTGAAAGGTACTAGAGGGGTTTCACACTGCGTGCAACGTGACAAGCCCGCGAGAGCCAGGCTGTTCACGTGCGTGACGCACATGAAATGATACGGAAGGTTGATAGCACGGACACAGACACACACGTACAAGCACGCACGCACACCCGCACGCACACATACACATACATACACGCACGAATGGACAAGCAAACACAAAGGCAGCCATTCCTCGCAAGCAGTCTACACTCACGCCTGGCAAAGTCACAGTCCGCATTCTCATATCGAATTCGTGATCGTGGACAAGTGCAGGTGTTGTCAGAGGACAAACACGTATCGTCGGCATCTGAAGAAACAGCACACAAGACATTATCATAAACCAGTGAATTTTGACTGGGGTCTTCCCACTTTCCTCAAGTACCGTATTTCCGGAATAGAAGTCCCACCTTTTGCACCAAACTTTAAGGCAAAAAAAGAGAAGGAGAAGTACCGTTAAGTGTGACATCCTTCTTATAAAAAAATACATTGGCGAATGGCTGAAACTTGAAAATGGGGGTCTTACAATCAAGTGCAGCATACAGCCAAAGAACATATAAGTGGACACACACGTCGCGAAAACTTGATGTGTGGCAAGTTCTACCAGCCGCCAGGAATGTTGATGCGACCGGGGTTCCTTTTACGGCCGCTATAGACTGACGGCCAGGCACAAGCCAACAAGGGTACATGGATGCGGCTAATGGGGTTTCTCGGCACTTGTGTCAGTGATTCTGAGACTTATCCCCTCACCCCCACCGTTAGGCGTTGCATCTACCGCTAGGGTTTACCGGGTGCTAGCGGCCACCAAGAGTACCCTTCCGGAATGGACACGATAATTTACTTTTTTACTTTCATAGACTGACGGGACATACAGCGGTTCTATCAGAAGGCATGGGACCTCGGTTGCAATTCACACTTTTCTTCCTTTTGTGGACATATAAGAGGACACATGGGTACGAGCAATGAGTACTGTAATTTCCCAAGTTTATTTTCGGTACTTTCGGTGCATCTGTTTCATACCAAAAATATTTCAATACACCGAACAAACACTAACACACATAGTCCAATAGGAACGGCTTCTCTGTACCTAAAATGTCAGTGCACCTAACCTGGACTTTTGCCCTCATTCCGAAAATATTGAGCACCAAATGTTTCTGAAACTAGAATAACTGTCAGCTACCGTAACTGGAATCTAAATCCTGGGCAATCAGCAAGTGTGATACCGGGTCACAACCTCACATACTAGCAGCGTCTGCTCTAGGATTGTAGGACAGCCGGGTACACGTGTACCTGGCGTAACCATTTCAACCTGGTCGGAGCCGGGTACACATGTACCTGGCGCTGTCTCACCACGACGACCTGTTTTCCTAGAGTCTTGGAAGCAGGGCCTTTGTATTCGCCTCTTTGCTG
>NC_088645.1:40801837-40819337 GCF_964019385.1 Sycon ciliatum | reverse complement strand
TGACTACTACATGTATGTACAGTAGCAGTGATAGATGTAAAAAGTTTCCTTCCCTTTTCAGGAACATTGGCTACGGACCATGACACTTACCACCGCTCCTAACCAGATGCCCGAAACGGAGAGATAATCCTTCCACAGAACCTCGCTCTCGTCGTCGAGCAGGTACACCGCTATTCCTTTGCCGACTGGAATGGCGTTCAGGACGATTGCGATGAAGCTGAGAACGATGGACACGATGGCAAAGCCAGCTAGGGTGCCACTCGCGCAGCCTGACGGCCTCAGCCGCGTATGCGGCAATACGGTGTCCGTATGTGTCTTCGCAGTCGTGGTGACTCCCGCGCTGGCGTAATTGACCGGAGGATTCAAGTGAGAGTCTCGAGCATCCTGTTGTAAAGGTTGGTAGGACATGGCTGCAAGAGATTTCAGAGAGAACGTAGATCTACTGCAGTATATACACAGAAATCTACTGCAGTAATAGTATGATTGCGACAGTATGTTCTCCGTGAGTAAAACTTAATATTCTGGCAAGCTTAAGCTGCTGTCTTGAAATCCAAAATAATTGCACGCACGCACACCGCACAGAGCTAGAGGAAAAGCAGAAGTAGCAAGATGCGGTTCTGGCTAAATGCACTATCCCTCTTCATACTAGTTACTACTACTTAAAGTCTTTACTCTTTAGTAACTAGGCCAGGCTCGCCGGGAGTCGGGACCGTGACCCGTTCACGAAGCGCACTGTACTAGTAGTCCTACGCGCACGTCTACACGGCTACACGGCATAGATCTACTACGGCTACAGTCAGATAAGACTGTCAGTACAAAACGGGAAGTCTGGAGACTGGTGTGAAACCGGTACCGGTGCACTCGACTTTTGAACGCGGGCGCGGCGCGGGATGTGATGCGTCGACGTGTGATGAAGCATTTTGGAGGAAATGAAAAGTACACAGTGGACAGCTAGCATACACATAAAGACACTTACATTGTGGTAGATCTACCTGTGCCTGTGTTCTAACCATGCTAACTGGGCTGGCCACGGCTAGCTGTCAGTTTTGTAGTCACTTCCTTCAAGGAAGAAAGGAGACGCATGATCCTTGCTGATTTGAGTCTCTCAGCGTGTGCTCATAGTCATACTCCCTACGCAGCTCAACATCAGGTGGTTATTCCTGTATCTCTCTGCCAAGCTGTACAGGGGGATACGTTGTGCCAGGCTGTGTAGATAAGCGCTGAGCTGAGAGCGCTTGCATTCACAACTTCAAAGTTCAAACAGCGATCGATCGCGCTTGGTTGGAGTGCCGGTAAGTATTTGTTGAGTGGGTAGATAGAGTAGCTCATGTCGCAGAAGTGAATATATTATTTCCTGGTGTTCATGTGGCCATGCAAGGACTACTTGCAGCTGAGGACCAGTTATTTTGGCCTTAACATACAATGTAGTTCTAGTGACTGGCGTTGACACCCGTACCAAGGCAACTCAGCAATCATCCGGGCTGTGATCATGGTGATTACCTGCCAAAAATACGAGGCCCAGTTGTTTACATGGACAACATGGGATGATGATTTTCGACATGCTATGTACTACTTCTGGCAACTTTGAATCCAGAGACGATCGTTGATCATCTGCGTATCACTATCAGTTGTGGTTGTGGCCTTCGATGCGGATATGAAGGGTTTATGCTCACTCTGCGTTCGTTATGCACCCGGACCAGTCCTGTTGCCATCTCTGCTGTAAACATGGTATTCCACTATCTCTAGGGAGAAAACCCAGTCGTTCTGGTATAAAACTATTCCTGTGATAGCTGTGCTGGTGCATGGTCAGCACAAGAACCAGTACGCTGCACTAAACTGTAGGTGATTATGGCTAGGGCCAGTAGGGGTTGTCGCAAACGTTATTTTGTCGTCCCTGAAACGAAGATCGTTCTTTTTGTACCCAGGCCCCTTCCCTCCTCTGAAACGAACACAGCTTGCTATGCTGGACGACGAAAATCGCATGCATGTACATTGTGTACAGTGTCGGTCGACTTGCGATTTTGGCTCGCACCCCCCCCCCCCACGAATGATGTTCGTTTCAGGGACGACAAAAACTTTTGCGATGACCCCTTATGTTATCTTGAGCTTGATGGTCCATGTAATGCTAAATGGCCTGTGGAGAATCCATAAATACAAATACAAAATACAAAATACAATGAAGTCAACTGATCATTATGTGTGTGGGACTCAGCAGGCAACCAAACTAGAACAAAAAATGAAGTCCTGCCTCAGTCAGAAGTCAATCCCATAATGTTCTGCACGTGGATTGGCAACTAAAGAGGAGCAACGTGTAAATGATTGTCACACAAGTGACGAAACTCCCCTTCTCCCCCCCCCCCCCCCCCCACCCCACACACACACGCACAATGGTTGCCTCTTTGCTTTGTCACAACCATTCAACGCGGTGAACCCCTCGATAGGCGATATGCCTTTGGGTCATCCTAATAAAGTAGGAGTGTGTATCCGTCCGATCCATTTTTACTCACTTACACTTGTCCAATACGCTTCAAACTTTGTGTACACGCTCGTAGTCTGTATCCGTGCTGCATTATCGATCCATGCAAAATGTTAGCCGCTTGTGATTGGACGAATGCAGTTTCTCACCTGCTATTTTCCTAGAACCAAGGGCTTTGAGAATATTCTTGGAACTTCTCAGTGTTTAATACACCTTGCCTAGTTTCTTTCTTGCGCCCATAATAAATACACCGTATAAAATCAGTATGCCATGTCAATTACAATATCAGTATCACCTTCTCTGACGAGCCTTTGATAGGCGAAACAGCTGTAAGAAGGAAATGTTTTACCCGTGACCCCTTCGTTGTTTCGGAAGTTATTGGTGTGAGTAATGGCTACGGAGGGTAGCAATGGTCGGCTTTAGAGCGCATGGAGGAGGAGAGTTAGTTTCTTGTATTATTCAACAGCCGAAAGGTACCGTTCAACAGTTTATTGATATTGTTGTTATTTCTAACACCTTTCTATGTACAGTACTTAATTTTCTTCAGTTTCTTTGGTTGTATCCTTAGTTCCGTATTTTTTCCCATTGATGATTATTATTATTATTATTATTAGACACAATCTCATAGCATGTGACAAGCATAGCTAATGCAGGGACAGAATCCCCTGAGACAAGGGCGTTGAGCCAGCCACGGCAATAGTAAGCTAAGAAAACAAAGCAAATATGAATTAAAGCAGAAAATGAATGGAAAATTACAAAGAAAAACGATTAACAGAAGTGAGCACTATCAAAATTCGTGCATCACCCAGGTATTCGAGAATGTTCTTCGATGATAATTATTGCGTCTAGTTCAGTTGTGATAGTAGATCTTTAAACTGACCAATAGAAGAACAAGTTTTCAGACCGTATGGTAATGATAACCAATGAGAGTAGCCGGAAAACAAAGGGGACTTTAGATACTGGGCTGACTTAACAAGAGGCAGGGTGAGCGCGTTACGGGTTGAGCTTGTCGAAAACCAATTGTACTTCATCATGTGTGAAGGGGTTTTATGAAGAAATATCTTATGAACCAGTGTACAGAGATGGTGCTTATGACGAACGGAGAGAGGAGAAGTGTGTGCAAGTCGATAAAGGGCATCCGAAGGAAAACATCGATCCTTGTTGTAAAGAATTTTAAGTATAAATCTATGGTGGACTTCTAATTGGCTCAGAGTTGTGTCAGAAAGGCCACACCAAGCGGTATCGCAATAGTCGAATATAGGGAGAATATAGCACTGATAAAATAATAGTTTACACTGGATGGGCAAATGAGTGCAATGTGGTTGTAGTACCCCTAAGGCTGAACTGGTTCGCTTGCATACACAGTTGACATGTGCAGCCCAAGAGAGTTTGCAGTCAAACATCACACCTAGATGTTTGTGCTGAGTAACAACACGGATAGGCATAGTCGAGTCAGGGAAGAATAATGGTTGATCAGGAGGGGATGAAGAAATATACATGGCTTCTGTCTTGTCTAAATTGGGCTGGAGTTTCCACGTTTGCATCCACATGACAGTGCTGTTGATGCGATGCTGCATGGTAAGGAGTAATTGTGCAGGGGAGGAATCAGAACAGATGAGGCCAGTGTCATCCGCATACAAACTAACATCGGGGACAACTGAAGGTAGGTCATTAACGTAAAGCAAGAATAACAAAGGACCCAGAATGGAACCTTGGGGCACTCCAGACGTTACAGGGAGGGGATCAGACAAGAAATAGAACAAGCGAACAGCCTGAGAACGAGCAGACAGATACGAGGATATCCAACGCAAGGCAGCATCCTCCACCCGGAAGGTGACCTTCAACTTGGCAAGTAAGCCACGATGCCAAACGGTGTCGAATGCCTTAGCCAAGTCGAAAAAAACCATTCCCACGTGCTCCCCACAGTTCCTCTTTGTCGCTATGTCTTGGACGAGTCGAGTCACCTGGTATTGAGTTGAGTCACCACGGCAGAATCCCGACTGAGCTGGTGAGAGAGCCGGAGCGATGTGCGGGTAGAGGGAATCGAATACAATACGCTCACAAAGTTTGGAAACTGTGCGCAGCAGAGAGATGGGGCGGTAGTTTGCCGGGCAAGCACGGGAGCCTTTATTCTTGTAAATTGGTGTCACGATGGCGGATTTCCAATCCTGTGGGAATGTACCAGTTCGAAATGACATATTAAAAATAATGGCGAGAGGATAGGCTATTGATGGTGCAAGAGACTGCAGCACTTCATTCGGGATCCCATCTGAGCCGGGAGACTTTCCACATTTCAGGCGCTTCAGATATTTCCGAACTTGAAACGTAGTGACAGTGATTGTACGGAACGGAACAGATATGAAAGGCGACTGGGACAAAGGGGGAATGCGCCACGAAGGATCATCAGGTAGCCCAAATGAGGTGAACTGAGTGTTCAGAACATCAGCTATGCTCTTGGGGGACGTGGCGACCGTACCGTCGGATGCTATCATGGTTTGGGGCATGACACGGCCGGAAGTGTGCCGCTGTGCTCGCACAAACTGAAAGAGTGTAGGTCGATTCGGTGACGTTAGTGATGCTTGGATGGAGCGTATATATTGACGATGTGCTTGCCGAGACAGGTGCTTTACAGCATTCCTTTGTCGGTTATAAGCTGCATGATTTACTGCTGTCGGATATTTTTTGTACACACTATATAGATCACGCTTGCGTTTTACAGCAGACCTGAGCTCAGCAGTAACCCATGGTGGAGATTGCATGCGGGGTTGTGGAGATGTCACAGTGTGGGTGGCTCCGAATGAAGTGAGGTGCCGACGGAAGGCGGACTGGAGCTCACAATCAAAGTGATGAAGTGCGTCATTAACATCAGTGTACGAGTTCAGAGAGGACCAGTTGTAGCCAGCTAAATCAGCGTTGATTAATTGCCAAAGGTGCGAAGGTACTTGTTTGAAGCGATACAGTGAAGAGGGAGGACCAGTGGCAGAGTTGGGGAAGTAGTTCGAAATAGGGGCGTAACATAAAGTGCAAACAATCTGTATATGGTCAGACATACCCAAGGGAGGTGCTTGATCAATTGAGCGCACGAGGCGTGGTCGGTTGGTGATCACCAAGTCCAGACACGAAACAGAGCCATTAGGCGAGGAATGAGTGGGGAAGTCAACCATCTGGTGGAGCCCAAGAGCAGCAAATACTGTGCTAAGGAGATCACCAGCCTTCGAGGTAGAATCGGTGGGACACCAGCTTGAGTTGTGGGCGTTGAAATCGCCAGTCACTAGCAGATCATAAGAATCTAAACAGACTGACTGTAATGCCTCAACAAACATGTCACAAAAGTACGACAATTGCATTGTGCTCTGTGAGGGTGGTCGATACATGCAGCATAGTAAGATGGGATTCTGAGATTGAGTAGAGGGGGAGCCAAGTTCAAGCCACACAGACTCGCAGCCAGGGCGTTGAAGGTCGGCACGAGGGGAGACGTACGGAAAGGAGTCCGAACGGACAAGTACGGCAACACCCCCATACCCACGGCTACAATGTGCTGACCGATTGTCTTCCGGAGGTCGATCTTTGCGGATGCAGATATAGCCTGACAGGGAGAGCGGGTTCGAGGGACAGAGCCACGTCTCTGTTAGGCAGATTATGTCAGACTTAGCACATTCGGCAATAACGCAGAGCTCAGACAACTTGTTGACAACAGAGCGACAATTCAGAGATACTAGGGTTAAATCACGCTGGGATTTAGGGAAAAAAGGGAACGCTGATGGATTTAGCGCTGGACATGCAATGTGTGCGGGTCGGCCAGAGGAGGGCTGAGCGGGGTAGAGCGGGCGGGCTAGTTTCGATCGTGGGGTGAATACAGGGGCGTTGGGATTTAGTCGTTGTTGCTGCATCGTTGTGTATGTTGGTTTGTTAGCATGACAGTTCAGGATTGATCATCACTGCCTCGCCGCGAAGTAGAAGACGACTTGTTACCTTGGGCATCAGCAAAGCGCCACTTTCGCACTGTGTGCTGGATGGTGGCCGGCCAGAATTTGGAGTCGAGAACTTTGTCCTCGTCCGATGCTGCCACGGTTACGCGAGCATGGCTAGTACCCAGGTACGTGTTTTCTGAAATCGAACAGTTCAGTACGTCAACTTGGCGGGCCTTGCACCACGCTGTTATTGACTCTGCCCTGCAACCCGGACTGACATTTCCAACGTACAGAACAAGCTTCTTTGTACGTTCAGGCCCTGTTAGCACACGCGGGTCGGCTGCCCTGGGCTGTGGTTTCACGTAGCGTGACGTAACCCTACGGCGTGTGACTTCCGACCACTCTGCACCTGCAGCACTCGACCCTGGGTTGGATTGCTCAGGTGGGTGTGGTCTGGTGCCATGCATTGACAAAACAGGCTGCGACAAATGGCTGGAGGTGGTGTGAGCGGGGGTCATATGGTGAGTACTAGAACCCGTACTACCCTGTGTGTACTGCATAGGACCAGAGGAAATATGGGTGCGTGCACGTGGGGGATTCAAGTCTCCTACGGCGGTGCTGTACAACTTCCCGCCGGACATTGCCAAATTTTGCTGTGCTTCCTGTACGAGAGGGTGTACACAGATTTCCGGTTGTTTGAGCCCCTGAACTTCCCGCCTGAGTTGTTGCACTTCTAATTCCAGACTCAGGATTTTGTCGACTCTATCCTGTCTCAAGGAGACAATTTCCTGTGACATGCAGCTAATTGAGTCAGTAAGGCTTACAATTGCAAGTTGGAGCTCCGATGTGGGTAGCGAACTCTGCGCCAACACGCCCACTCCACGCTTCCTCAGCTCGCTCACCAGATCCGGCCGGGAGAGGCTCGAGGCTTTATCCACAGACATTTGCTCGCCGATCTTGATGAGCTCCTCATAGCCAACCAAAGCCAGGTCCATGCCTTCGTTTGTCGCCATTGGTACTGTTGGTCTCTTCTATTAGTTCTAAGCAATAATGGGGAGGGGTAGTTCTGTAGAGAGACGCACCTCGAGGCTAATCCTCGGAGCACAAAATGTCAAACCGCACCCTACTTTCACAATTTACTGTTCTGATAGGAACAAGAAAATCGATTCTGGGTTTCATTAATATTTTTGTTATAAAATACACGGTAATACATGTCAAACAAGTAACGTAGTTGCGTGATGTCTGCGGCCTTAATCCTATTCATAGCTACATGTACATTGTATTACTTGTACAATGATGTACATGTACAATCATGTACATGTACATGTACATGATTGTACATGTACATGTACATGTACTGTCTGTGCATCTACAGAGTGATCGATAGGCACCGGCGGATTCTGCTCGAAAAGGTGGCAGATTCTGCTAGAAAAGCAGTGAAATTGGCAGAACCATACAAACCTTATGGCGAGCAATTCCTCGAATTCTGCTCCATTTCTTCATTCACACCATGACTCATTGTGTCGGTCATGTACGGCAACTGTGCTGAAATTTGCGGGAATAGCGAGTTGCCTACAGCTAGTCGTCCAAAGCATGGGGCATGGGCAATTTTATAAACTCTCACACCCACACACAGGCATGAACTTCGTCTCTACTCCTGTAGTCCTGTTTCGTGCTATGTGCAGTCATCAGCAGACTGCTGCTGACTGATATACAGCAGAGAACATTACCTGTGGTACAGTATACATGTACATGTACAGCCATGTGGTTCCATAGCCACTTGTAGGCTAAGCCTTCGCTATCAAATTATTCGGTCATCATGCCCGTTTGAATGTGCGAAGTAAAAATAAAAACCAACAACAACAACATGCACATTGTACAGTGAAACCTGGCTCTAAATTTTTTTATTTTTTATTATTTTTATTATTATTATTATGAAATGACCCAAAGGCAATGTGCCTATCGAGGGGTTCATTTGATTGAAAGAACAGTACTAAATACCACCTGGCTTTAGCGACCGCTTTTGCTTGCACCATGGGGTGGCCGCTTAAATCAGGTTTTACTGTACATTGTACATTGTACATACAATGTAGTACATGAGTGCATACACTGTACAGTGCAGCTGCAGGTGCACCCTGTTGAGCTTCAGCAGATAAAGCTGAAGTGATAGCGTTTTACACCCTCGTATGGACTTCGATGGAGAACCAAGGATACATTTTAGAGAACAGAATTTAGAACAGAACAACAAGGACAATCAAGGCTTGTTTGCTGCCTCGATTGTCCTGGTTGTTCTGTTCTGTATTACGCTCTGCCTCCGGTAGATAATAATTTATGTTATTTCTGTAACTTAAAACCTTCCAAGTTGGAAGGCTGTTGGAGTGCGCATCCAAGATGTGCGGGAGCTGTTAGCCAGTTACATGTACATGTAGGTGTAGAACGTCAGTACCGTCGGTCAGTGGTTGGTTGGTTGGTTGGTTGGTGGGTATATTTTATTGTACTTCGCCAGAATGAACACGCATTGCTGCCTTCTTGCCTGGACAAGTGGATTGTCCAATAATAATAATAATAATAATAATAATAAAACAGGTCGTGTACTGAAGCAAGCATAACGATATATGTGCAAAGTCATGATGCCTGGTCCGCTTCTGTCCTGGGTTCACTACCCCGTGCGTTGCAGCCGCGAGCAAAACCAGCTCAGGCTGAGAGTTCCCTCCATGATTGCTTGTCCAAGCTCTCACAAAAAGACGAAGAAAGGAAAGAAATATTACATGAGAGTATGAAACATGCAATCTGATAAGAGAAGATTCCAGTGTCGTGCAATGTTATCGCATGAGCTCAAATTGTTTAGTAACTGGTGGTGTTAGTGGACATTATAGCGTAACTTGTAGTTCCTTGGTCCTTTTTCTTTTCTGTACATACATGTGTTGGAAATGTTGGGCATTAGGTTGGAAATGAAACCTCTCTGCTTGTTTCTGTACCCGCTCCAGTTACCTCCCCGCGCACAACCTGACAACAGAGCTGTGTTGTACATTGTACGATTTCATTGCAACCCCACTTGCCCTGCGAAAGCGGTCAATCGGGACCCTGGTGTTTCGGTTTTGCTCTCGACCCATATGGCTGTAACACCTGGCATGCCGGCACTCTTTCGCCGCTTGAAATTGCTCATGCTCCTGGTTTTACCTTTTCGGCGCATTTGTCAATCTCCCAGAAAGGGCACCTTACCAAACGTCCGGTGGGTTTTTAAGGAGTTCCGTTTTTTTAAATTGACATAGGAAGTGTTAGAACCCCCGTACAGGCACTCAGACCATCGTGGAATCTCGGGTAAAGTAAAAAAGTAAATTATCGTGTCCGTTCCCGAAGGGAACTCACGGGTACCCTGTATAAAAGGAGACACCCAACAACCCTGGCTTCCCTGTGCCGCTGATTATGACTTGCACGCGTACACGTAGATGTACACGTACATGTACACGTACATGTACACGTAAGTAATGTAATCGGGCAAACCAGATACTGCTCGCAGGTGTCGATGTCAACATTTTAATGCGTCTTTCGACGTTCAAGTACACGTACATGTATACACGTACATGTAGAAACTCTACGATTATAGATTATAATAAAAGATTGGGAGCGGAACATTTTATATTTCTAGGTGAAGAAATTTCGAGAAGAAGTTACTTCAGAATATGATACAGGGGGTAGTAGGCCTGGGATGATAACTACGAAGTATCTGATAAACAACTCTACTAGGTCTGATAATCCGATCCGAGGAGATCATAGAAATAGAGTGCGATGGCAATTGTGTATAGAATGTGTTCTAGAAGGTACATGGCATTGTACTGATGGACATGTATGTGTAGATCGGCTGAGGACTCAGTGGCCTTGTCCAGTATAAAAATGGCAGATTACATGATTGAGATATCACTGTTTGCATGTAATTTCGTATTTCAAGTTAACGTATTCTCTCCGGATCTGCTCACAGCATAAAGCCACATGACAGAAACATAATAATAAATTGTCTGGATTTCAATTGGCCGTTTCGACCAGACCATACAGCCAGTTCTGTACTAGTCTGTGAGATCTGGATAATAAATAGTAGAATAGTAGACTCATTGTATGACATAGCGATGAGCTGCTGATGACAGAAAGGCGTGCAAAACATCATTAGTAGCTGCGTTCATAAGTGTTCTGTTAATTAAAGCTTCATCACCTTGGAACACTATCCGTTTCGCTTGACAAAAGGCTGTCTCCTTACAGGTCGGCGTACAAGGTTATAATTATGTATGATGTATATCTCGGGCATTTTGTGGCTACACGAGTCTTATGCAGTGCGAACTTGGTCCAATTACCGACACATTGGGACATGATTGTTTTCGCATAGGAGCAGTGAATCGATCTACCGTCTAAGCCTGTTGCTTCTGACTCTGTCGTTGCACCGCATCATCCTCAGCTGCATTTTCTCAGTGGCGAACAGCCTGAATTCGGCGGAGACCAGGTCTTGAATGGTCGTGAGCTGCTCAACAGGCACGAAGCGTAGCAGCACCGGCGTCACGGCCACCAGAGCTAGCTTCTCATCCTCGTCCAGGATCCTGAAGCGGCCGTTGGCCTGCCTCTGGAAGACGAATGTGGAGCTCATGCCCGGTCGGCTCTCCGTGCTCAGGTACTCACTGGCGTTGGCGGCGGGCAGGTGCACGAAATGACTGACGGACTTCTCCTTCTTCAGTACCAGCGGCAGCTGCGAGTTGTAGCCAAAGATCTGCACTTGTCGGTGGTCGTCGGAATGCCGCGCCGAGCCGGCGTCTTGCAGCGTGAAAAGACCTAATAGCAACAGCGAAAGCATGCAGGTCACAGCGTAACGTTTAATACACACAATCATGATGATGATCCTGGTCTCACACAAGCAAGTCATCATTGCACAGTCATAATACAAAGAGTCCAGTAATGACAGCGCATTGTCTACAGTCCACTATCACTATCAGCGCGAGTACCAACATTAGCCTTGACACTTTTAGGGAAGTCCCCTTGGCCAGATAAACAATTCAAATGTTATTGTTCAATCGTTCAACATTGCATGTACAAATGCAATTGATTTGGCGTTAGTGGCGGAATATCAAAAAGAAAATATGAGCTACTTTAGAAGTGCTTCAAACTAGCACATGATTGTATTGGCAACAAAATGAAAGGGCTGCTAACAGCCCACCTTTCCCTTGATTTGTATACAACTATGATTGTGTCATCAACACTTTACTGGTTTCCGTGAAACTCCTGGTAGTTAAAAATGAAGTTGGTAACACTACTCAATTGGTATAGGGTTTCGGTATACTATTTTTGTTCTTCGTCTAAAGTTTCAGTTCAGTTATGGTCAAGGCATCAGAGAATTACAGCGTGCACGCAGATGCTGTGCGGAGAATGAACTTTTTTTCTTTTTCTCTTGCCAAACTACTTGAACATGTCGCGATTCACAATGACCGGTTATGTACACCTTTTCACGTGCTCGCTCCCTCAAGCTTCATGAATCATGTCCAGTTGCGTCGAAGGTTTGGATCACAAACTGTTCACGTGATGTTGCTGACACTTAGACTATGTTGGAAGTAATCAGTTAGAGGATCAGTTAATGCAATAATGGGGCACTAGAAGTAGAAGCTGTCCAACAAGCCCTCCATTGGCTCCATTGGCTCCAATGAGTCCTATCACTGGATACTAATTGAACAACACTGGGTCTTTTACCAGTACAGGCATGTCCTAGTACGGCACGCTCAGCTCACCTTTCACGGAGCATCTCTGGTCGAGGTACACCGCCGATCGGGCTGTGTCGCTGCTGTTATTGGCCTCGGGAATGCCTCGCAGGTTGGGTCTGGGTACGCGGACGAAGCGATTATGCGCCACGGAGAAGATCAGATAGTAGAAGGTGGTCATTGTCATCATCATTGACATCTCCATCTTGAAGCGATCTCAAGGCAAGTGTATCTCTACAGCAGAATAATAATATGTCTGATGGCAATTCTGGGGATATTGTGCGCGTCGTGCCTTGCAATTTAATTCTGCAACGATAATCAACACGGGAAGTCGGAAGAAAGCATTAAAACTCCAGTGGAAAGAGCAAGAAGAAATTATTGGACGGTTTGGAATTGGAAAGTAACTTTGATCTCACTCCTTTTTATAGCGGAGTCTCGCTGAAGACGCCTGACTCACCGTTAGGACGACACCAAGACGGCACAGGGAAGTAGCAGGTCTCTCATCAACGCCAGGCAGGCGTTGCAAAGGTTGAATTAAATTTAGAATGGACATAGTATTGTTTGAGCTTTGAGCTGAGTGATCTCATTTGTTTGTATGCTGTCATCCGATCAATAGCGTGCTGGAATGAATCAGCGCGAGTAGAAGGGTGTGAAATGAGGGGAAGCCGGTACGCAGTCAGCTACCAGCGCTTGGTACATGATCATCGACCGTGCCGGAGTACGGCATGATGCAACGGTTGCTGATTGGTTGGTTGTCGGCGAGCTCTGTTTGTCCGGGCTTAATTTCAACAGAGTTGGTACAGTCCGCGACCCCTTTTATTTTGAGCCCGTGTCAATTCAGCATTGCCCCTGACACTGGCGCTCTGGCCGCACTGCGTCCCTGCAGCTGAAGAACAACATTGAAATTGACGTAGTGCTGCTTGCATGATACAGCGCGTGGTGCGCACTCTGACGTTGTGTCTCAAACTAGAATGGTACTGCAGTAAGCATGCCATCATGGCAAGGCAAGCAGCGGTGTTCCTTCTTGGTTGGTGCAGCCTGTAGACACTCAGAATTTAATGATCAGACCATTGACCCTCCTCTGGTGTCAGGTTCAAATACAGCCTTACTTGGCTTACCTGGCTTGGTTTGCTATTGGCCACACACCTTTACACACGCGCACACACACACACACACACACGCCCCCCCCCCCACACACACGCACAATCATGTAGATTGGCACGCATCAATTTCTCCTGTTTCGAATTTCCGATCCACCGCGATCACACTCACAGCATGAATTCCCGTGTGTGCGTGCGTGTCTGTGTGTGCGTATCTGTGTGTGGGAGGCTTGCGTGAGCAGTGTGTATAAAATGACATGTATGTTCTAGGCTTTCACCGAGCGACCAACTGACGTGGGACAAACAACGGACCACCAGAGATGCAACCATTCCCCTGTGCACAGAGCGTTCAGTCGTTGATACATCAGCTTTGTAGTCGAGAACAATAAACATTGTAAAGCTAGTAATAACGCCTGGGATATCTCTGTACAGTCTCGTTCTAGAGCGTGCCAGAATCCCTAACCAAGAATAGGTCCATTCACATTACGCCGGTTTGAGTCCGCTGAGGCCCACACTATTATTATTATTAGTTGTCAATAGATGACAGTGGACGGAGTGAAATCACTCTCTTCAAGAGTACTAAGACTGCGTGTAGTTTTTAGTTTCCTGTTACGTGCAATACAGAGCCAGAGTACTCGGCATTCAATGCACGAGATTTGATTGTTCTCTTGAATTGTCAAGTTAGTTGTAAGTTTTGTCTTTGTTTTTGTTTTGGAGGGGGGGGGGGAGTTTGGATCGGAGGCGTGCCACATACCGTGTGGAATGCTGGTTTCTCAAAAGAGCAACCTAGGAGGAATGCACAGCATGCAAGCAATTACAAAGGCGTTGCCAGTCACACTATTTCAGTATTTGTGTTTTGCTAGGGTCCAACGGAATCCCCCGACGTGACGAACAGGTTTGGGGAAGTAAGATGGTAACAACTTTCAGAAGTTAAACATCCCATCCCGTACACATCCGTGATGCGGTGACCCTCAAAGTGGCAGCGCTCTGAGACGCAAGTGGAAATATTCCAAGGCTGTTATGAATGATGGAACGTCAATAAGACCAATGGGTAGAATAGTTACCGTTCAGAAAACTCATGTTTGAGAAGCGACTTGTTTGGACGCAGGTCACCCAGGCGGTGGGCTCAATGGCGAAGAATAACTTACTCGCCTGGCGCGACAGTGCGCGCAGGCGAGTGGGCCGGAAGAATGCTGAATGATTGCTGTCTCTGTGTCGACCCAACTCGCTAGCCACCTACGTCGTAGGTACAGGTGCATTGTCGGACACGTACATGTACGAACATATCAAGGCAGAGGTCGTCGCGATACGAGATGAATGAATGCCTTTCGGATAACTACTGTCACATGTGAATGATGATTGCCGATAAATACAGTCACCTACTGTACATGTAGTGATCGTATGCTCGCACCCGTCGGTACACAAAAGTGACAAAACAAGGTCTCATACTAGTCATAGAAGGATGGCATTCGTTTTTCCCGCACAAGAGACTTTACTGGAAGGATGTCCGTGAACATGCACATGTACATGTAAGATATGAGACGGTCATGCTTTCAGGCTAAACACGCACAGGTAACGGTATACTTATTACTAATAATAATAGTGTGGTGTGGTGTGCCCTCCGTGCTGGCACTGCTGGCACTGCTGGGACTGGAGTCGGTTGCATAGCGAGTGGAGTCACACACAGGTCGAACACTGATGAATAGCATTTTAGTTTTCATTGTTTACAGCAAGTTGTCAGGATTGACAGTACTTGGCGAGTGGCTGTCACATCGCGTGTCAAGCTGTCAACCAGGCCCAACTACATATTATGTACAACGTAGAGTCATGTAGTTCATACGAATCCAGCTGCCAGCAGCCAGTCAAGACGGTAGCTCTCCGTTTAGACAAAAAAATACACGTATGCATATTTGTTCCCCAGATGAGAGTTCTGGTAGGTCGATGAATATTTTGATCTCTGTCACCACGCGCGTCCCTTGGCCATGGGGGCGTTGACATTCAATTCTGCGCAGAAACGTGACGTTGGACCTTCATTTCCCAACGCAGCATGATCACTCAAAAACGTTTCATCGTGACCTATACGAACGACTTGCTTCGGGGAAAGAAAAAAGTATTCCATGTGCCATAGTTGTACCAAGACCCAATGGCTGAGCATGACATTCACGTTCTTGTGTAAGTTGTAGGCGTGGGGAAGAGGTTGTGCGACACCAGATCTCTGTGTTTATGTACACTAAGGAGCAGCTTGACAGGTTGTTTGCTTCGTACATTCGTGTGTTTACCAGAATGAAGAGTCATCGTTGCCCTCTTGCATGCATGGGCAAGTGAATTGTCCAAGCTCTCACGGACCGAAGACGAATGCGCGGAGTTGACCCCACGGGTGGATAGCAATGGGATACAAACACATGCCTGTGCTCTCTTTGGTACGAAAAAAAGCAGATACGCAATGTACATCAGGGAGTCGTCAAATACCGGTATTTGACGACTCCCTGATGTACAGGTTCATCCACCTTTCCAGTAATTGGCAGGGACATCATACTGGACATACAGTGTACATGTGTATTATTATTATTATCTTGCTTGTTCGCGTTGACATCAACCTGCATAAAGCAGGTACATGTATATAGCCTTCGCTTAAGCTGCCATAAAAAATGAAAGCTCATCCTAAGCGAGAGGGCTAGAGGAAAATATAACGATAACGAGATACAGAATACAAAGAAATCCAATGAGTTCAACATACAATTCAAAACAAGAAAGAAAGGAAAGAAAAACAGAGCCGAATCTACCGATTGATCCATCAATCGACAAAAGGGGACTAATCCGTTAATGTTGCAAAGTAGAAGCTCATTGTAGTTGCAGATCTCCAGGCCAGGGCCAGCATATTGCCGATTCTGGATACATGTAGGTCTCCGCAGCATTTGATGTGGTAATTTTCATAATGGTTGATAAAATTGTTAGAGTATCTAGAGTATCTAGTGTGTTAGAGTATCTAGTGTAATTGTATCCGTTATTATTGTCAAGAGTATCTGGTGTAATTGTATAACTTCAGCCACGACACACAGCACACATTAGTTCCTTCCACTTTCGACGATCCTGGGCGAGCTGCCTCAGTGCAACTAGATCCTCGTGTGATGTGAGCGAGTTTGTGGATCTGGAATTTTTCAGGTCGTTGTTGATAGATCGCGGGAGGGTTGTTCTCGGGCGGCCTCGGAACCCTGAGCTTCCTGGTTGAAAGTACGCTGACGTAGCCGGTGTAGTATAGTGTGTGTTAAATTAGATATGGCCACACTATGTACATGTACATGACTTGTACATGTACATGTACATAATACATATGCATGTACATGTACATATACATGTACATGTACATATACATGTACATGTACATATACATATACATATACATACATATACATATTTCCTCTGTGCTGCGCTGACGAGTCCACAAAGGACGAAACAGTTCTGTCCGCAGATTGAGTATTTCGCTCCTGCTCTTGTAGCAGTTGAGCACTCTTGCGTGGGGTAGTGCCTTTGCTGTTTGCGTTATGCAGAGCTCACTGACTTGTCAGTTTGAGCACTCTGGCAAGGTACGTTCGGGCCTGATTGGAAATTTTTATTTCCATTGCTATCAGGTTCGGCCTCATTTCCTCTGTGCTGCGCTGACGAGTCCACAAAGGACGAAACAGTTCTGTCCGCAGATTGAGTACATATACATATACATGTACATGTGGCCGAAACAGCTTGCTGTCTACAGCATTGGGCATGTACATGTACATATACATATACATATACATATACATGTACATGACTTGTACATGTGCCTTGCAAGTTGCAGCTTTTAGGCCAGATCTAGGTAATACTGCATAAAGTGTTTGATATTCCAGTTGCTTTGATTCTCAATTTCAGTGTCAGTATCAGTGTAAATTCCAGTGTCGGTGTGCTCAGTTGCCGCGGCTCCAGCATAGCACCTGTGACAGTGGCAGTAATGAGAAAGTACAATCATGTACGTATCAGACTCAGCGGAGGACGTTCAGGTTGGTTGTAACTCTGAGTTTCATGCCGCTAGGCAATCATCAGACAACAGTTCAGGCCCGGCGGGAGCAGTTTTGGATTGGTCCGGCCATACCCTAGCCTTTCATACAGTTTGTGTATGGTATGGCGGGTACACACCTGAGCTCAGCAGTAAACACATGTAATTGTTGGTTGCCAAAAAGTTGGTCCGGCCATGGCCTGATCAACCGGACCGGTTCCGCCGGGCCTGCAACTGCACCGGTGCATGTAACC
>NC_088645.1:40769337-40796837 GCF_964019385.1 Sycon ciliatum | reverse complement strand
CCTCAGTGTCGAATGCAGACCTCACAAGTGAGTCAGGGGAGAGGGGCTACGTCTCTCCACAAGCAGCCGATTGTACGGGCCAAATAAATACAATGAATTCTTGCGATGAAAGATAATACTATGAGTCAGGCTGAATTGAGGAAACCGTCCAGACTGATACGGAGAAAATTAGTTATGACTACATGTATTACGATCATGCAAGTGCCATACAGCATGTCCAAGGAAATTGGTAACCAGGCAAGCACACAGAACACTGCCTGGAGCATACTCTACTGTACATGTACGCAGTTACTCAAGTACATTCACTGTATGATGCGGACTATGTATGTATTATTATTGTATTGTATTATATCGTATTGTATTGAATTTAAATTCAGCGTGTCATGCCTAGCTTGTGTATATCAATGAGGCGTTTATCGCTGGCATCACATTCAGCAGCGCAATGTACCGGTACTACTACAAAGAGGCCAGAAAACCGATCATAAGGAGATCAAAAGGAAAAGAAGGAGCAAATAATTTCTTTCCAGGACTTTGAAATTGGCAAGGGAATTCTGCACAGCACGTGTTTCTGTGGGAAAGCGGACTGGAGAATAGAAAACATGTTTCGCAATATTGTATAATGCTATTTTGTATAACGCTGGGTGGTCATTGCTGTAATTTGTATCGCCACTCGCTTATTGTCTGATTATCATGACACTCAGCGCTGAATAATGTGTTTTTGTTTTAAAAAGGCGACGTGGAGACAATAATCTTAATAATGCAATGAATATAACTAAATGCGCACTCATATCACAACCATGGGGACGAATCATGTACATGTATTCCAGAACGTTTTCTTGTCACAATTATCAATGGAATTCGTGACTAAAGAGAATGATGAAACTACAATAGGATTTATACACTTGGAGTGGAACAGCGAGGATACAAGCATAGTAAGAAAAATAGCACAAACCTAGGAACAATGTGCACAGGTAATAAACTATAGGTGAGGTGAGAAATGATAGGAAATTCAGCAAGTGCAGTGTGACAATGGACATGCATGTGCAAGTGTGTGTGAGTGCGAATTTACTGGAATAGCGTAAGTGTGGTGACATTTTCTTTTTGTTTACAAAGATTTGGATCACGAATGCGAATGTAGACTGCTTCTAGAACTTTCAACTGCTTGAAACTACTTGCAGAACGAACAACACTGAACCAAGAATCATCATAACTTTCACGACACACGGGGTTAGACAACAAATGCAATTTACCGAATTCCATTGATAATTGTGACAAGAAAACGTTCTGGAATACATGTACATGTACATGATTCGTCCCCATGGTTGTGATATGAGTGCGCATTTAGTTATATTCATTGCATTGTTTTTGTTTTGTTTTTGTTTTTACCTCAGCTGTAGTCTCCTCCACTGATAGTCGATGCTAGCACTACTAGCTGGATTCTTTTCGCACTGCTTCTCACACCCTCTTACTGACAGGGGAGTTGGCCTTTATCAATGCTGGTTTGGGAGCTTGCACATCATTGTGAACCTGATGTAGGCAATTTGCCGAAACGTTGGAATAATTATTGTGAAATTAGTTGAACTATTGCAGTGAAGAGAGCGTGTGGGCTCCACTCTTTTAAAACTGTTTATGAAACTGCAGGAAGCCTCTCCACTTTTACTTAGGTGTATTCCCATTCAGTTTTTGCTTTAGTGTAGCCCTGAGGTTGACTCGCTTAATTATTGTCCACCTTCCTCTCTCCGTTTTTCGGTCCCCCTCTCCCTCTCTCTCATTCCCTCTGTCGTTCACATAATGCATAGTATGAAAGGAGGCTAACCGCCTGTTTGTGGTGCGACGTTAAATAAACGTCTACAGTTCTAGAACAACAACAAAAACAACAGCAACAACAGCAACGAGCCATAATGTTCTTTTAAATCGTCTTTCCCTCATTTAGACCTAGTAGTAGTATTTAATTTAATTTACCATCGGAAGCCTCAACAGTGATACACACAACTCTTAAGAGGGCCGATAACGGGGTAAGTGGAAAGGAAAGGAAAAGAAAAGGAAAAAATAGAAAAAATTGGAATTCAGACATCAAGCAGTACAGTAATCAAACACCACGTCAACTTCAATCTTAGTACAAGAACTATCAAGATCATCGAGAATCTCAACAGATTCCAAAAAGAAGGTCAAAATACTTCTTAAACGCCTCTCCTTCATCATTTCCGTTTTCACATACCGGACTATTACCGGTACATTTACATGTACATGATTGTACACTTTACATTGTGTCTTCACGCCTAATATTCCCTTGACATGCAATGAAATGAAAATGAGACGTAGGGTGAGCCTTAAAGAAACCATTGAACGTGTCAACCCCATTGTACGTTATGTTTTAGTTAACGTACATTGTAAATTGTACGTGCATACAGTCATGTACATGTACAGTAATGGCCAAAGAAATTCGACCCACATGCCGAAAGCAGCGCCAAGGCGCGTGCAGCCCCTGTGAACCCCAGATCAGGTTTTCGAGCGTCCACGATGTTATTGAAATGGACACGTGCCACATGTTTGACTCGCGAGTTGGATTTCTTTGGCCATGCCTGTAATTGCTTCTAGGCGTGGACGATGCATCCTGAATGTCTTAGTGTCGGTGATATGCCTTATTTACTACGACATACATAGCTCATTATCCACATGTCCTTTGCGTCTCTGTGTTTTTCACTGTTTTTATTTGACATTGATTGATTGATTGATTTTTATTTCACGGATCCTCCAGAGGCAAATAGATGCCTATCGAAGGGAGTCTCCACATTATCTTTCTTTACGGAGTTGTTGTTGCTGTTCATTTTGCTACTCTTTCTTTTCCCCTCCCCTTATTTTTATTTATCGCTGTGGTTAGCAATCACCCACTCTCTTAACATTGGCCGGTGTTTCCACCGAGTCTTGAGATGTTGTAATAAATAAATATGCATCCCGCGCGTACTGTTATACAATCATGTACATGTGCATGTTGTAAATCCCAGAGACGTTTTAAAAGCCTTTCTGGGTCACTTTCACAACAACAATACACACAGAAGTCTCTGCTGTGGGTCACGATGGCTGTACAATGTGTAAATGGCAGCCTGTCAACAAGACAACAACCACCTTTTCAGTGCTCGGGGAGATTACTAGTCTTTAGTCTGCTGGCCATAATTTCTTTTCCTCAGTCTCGGTGAAAAGCACCGATTTCTCAGCGCCGTGTTGCTGTATTGATCTGTAGGTGTAACTGCCTACCGGTATCCCGATTTCCTGACGGGTAGCGCCATACATGCATATTTTTTATTATGTCGTACTTTTTCAGTGGACCGAAACCTCATTTACCAATCCTCATTACTGTGCAAGATACGTATGTCAACCAGTCGACAGAGTTTTGGGGTTTTACGTCGGGCCCTAGACGACGGCTACTTTGGCCAACCGGACAACGAAGAAGTTGTGACCAAAGAGAATGGTTTTATTTCTTGCGCATGCGTTTGTAGAATGACGTAATACTCAGTGAGTCAGGTCGCTACAGTACTCCCCCGCCAGTGGTGAGGTCGGGAGGAGCGAAGCACGATAAACAAGAAAGAGAAGAGAAAGGAAAGCGCAGCATGTACAAGGCGGAAAGGCAAAAAATATAATAATATGATACATATGTACAGGCGAGAGCGCTGCGTGTGTGAAATTTGTTTGTAACGTGGCAACAAAGGCCGAAACAAAATCAAAAAAAGCAGGAAGCGGAAATGAGAGAGATGCATGACAGAGGCGGGTTAACATGTCAGAGGTGTGTTAACGTGACAGAGGTGGAGAGCATGTCAGAGGCAGAAAGAAAGAAAAGAGGAATGTACGCGTGACAGAGGAGTGTTATCGTGTCAGAGGCAGAAAGAAAGGAAATGTACGAGTGACAGAGGAGTATTATCATGTCAGAGGCGGCTGCATGTTGCAGGCTTGGCGGGATACCAGCAGGAGCGCTGCACTGGGGCGAGGCGTGCCGACTGAGGCGGGGACAGATGGAGGCGAGCGCAGCTCCATGGGGTCCGGTGCCGGGCGTGTGCCTGCGTGCGTGCACAGTGAGTGAGCTGGTACGACGGGTGGAGGTGGCCAATTTCCAGCTTGAGGCCAGGACGAAGACGACTGGACGATGTGCCGTGGCAGGATAGCGGGGTATCCAGGTGGGCCGGGAGGGTGGCAGGGCCACAGCAGCTCCGAGGCGGATCCAGTGACGAGTGGTGGTGAGGCTCAAGTTTTACGTCAACAGCCGGCGATTGACGGGATCCCGAGAGTTGAGGCGAGCAGGAAACTGCGGCGGGCCGAGCTCAGGGATGGCATGCTCAAAACTCCGAAGAGCGCAGCGTCAGGGGTCACCAATTTGGGGTTTTACGTCGGGCCCTAGACGACGGCTACTTTGGCCAACCGGACAACGAAGAAGTTGTGACCAAAGAGAATGATTTTATTTCTTGCGCATGCGTTTGTAGAATGACGTAATACTCAGTGAGTCAGGTCGCTACAGAGTGACTTACTATTTTGAGACCGCGGCCAGTTGCTCCGTGCTCCGTACCAAGTCTCACATACGTGTACATTTAGAAAAGCGATCCTGTCAGCTTTTCTATTATTGTGTTCACATGGCAGAAAAAACGACATCGCTATGCTACGTAGGTTTCTACGTAAGGTGCTCGGTATTTCACTTAGGCTACGTAGGTTTCTACGTAAGGTGCTCGGTATTAGATCTACCAACGAGTGGTAGCCGCGTGCTGTGCACGTGCACGGAAGACATTGTGTTGCAGTGCAGTGCAGTCCGTTTTCGGATGTGCATGCGCGAGGAACTTCCTTCTTTGGAACTGCTTCTTGCATGAGCTGTTTCGGATATTTCGTGTCCTGGCTTATTTCGCTTCGGCTCTGCTGAGACCTCCTTTCACGGAATATTACTCAATGACAGGTGAGTTGACCAGTTCCCTTTGATTCATTTGCTTGTGTTGACTCTTTCATTTACGAAAAGTGTGTGTGTGCTGAGTTTAGGTGGAATACAATAAATAATGGAAAAGCTGCCATTATCTCTTTTCTAAATTTAGCTTTTCTGCTGTCGAGGCCTCCTTTTACGGAATACTCAATGACAGGTGATCTCTGAGTTGACCACTTTCCTTCGATTCATTTGCTTATGCCCACCCTTTCATTTACGGAAACGTGTGCTGATTTTATTCGGATTTAGATCCACTCGTATCTCCTTGCCCTTGCCAACAGTGTGCGAAGTACGCGAGTTCACCTTCTTGACGGTAAGGCTTATCTTGCTGCTGAGGCTTAGATGTGTTGTCGAAATACTCATGTTCATTGTACATTGGTACGTTACAAGTAAGGCACTGGTCATGATTGCTTCCGGCATTCCGTGCTGCGATCAAAGGGTAGAATCTGAATTTTGCAGTGGCATAGCATCGTTGGCAGTTCCCAATCTGGAGGGAAAGGTTCAAGGACGCATCGGCCGAGCATGCATAATAAATTCGCATATCAGCGAAAATCTCCATTATGAAGAGGTTCATGCATTCAGTGACTTGTTTGCTTCATACGAAACAAGCCAATGGGTGCAGTCTCGTCTCGTGAAAATCTCGTACGATTGGATTTGTTTACTCGAGTCTGGGCTGTTTGATTTGTGAGTAGCGCCGAGATTGCACTGCCCCAAATAAAGTTGCGTGCCGGCAGAGCAAGAATTGCGATCTGCAATCTGTTTGTAGTACCTGCAAGAATGTGCTGTGCATGTATCGTATTTTCTCTGCTGTTGTTTCAGTTGCCGTCATGTTGCTACAGAAAGGTTCAGTGACTCATTTGTTTCATACAAGACGAGTCAATGGTTTGGTCTGGCTTAGAATCTTTCGCTGTAGAAGAAATCTATTCGTGTCTCTATTGGAGAAATAATTGTATTCACTCGTTATAAAATAGGGTTAAGACAAACTCATAGAACAGATACCATCGGTCCCTTGATGTTCATCCTAAAGTAGCCCTTGGCGGATTATGCCGGCATTATTAAAATTTTGGCATAATCTTGGGATTTCGTCAAAAAATAATGCTCCGGCATATACGGATTCCAACGTGTAAGGTCGGCATAATCTTTCGGTTTAGACAAAAAATTATGCTTAGGGCATCATACAGCTTTGTCCTCCGGCATAATATATGGATTTCAACGTGTAAGGTCAGTATAATCTTTCGGTTTAGACAAAAATTATGCTTAGGGCATGGCCGTGTGTGTGCGTGGTTTCTCAATGCACTATGTACAGCGTGAATACATAGTGGAACCGAGCATAATTCAGCATAATTGTGGCATAATCAAAAGCATAATTTGACGATTGGCCGAGCATAGTCCGCCAATGGCTATCCTAAAGAGGTTTGACTGGATATCATTCATACTCCCCCAAAGTCGTGTAACATTCTATTATTATGGAGTGCCTTGTTTATCTCTCAGTACCTCCAACCATATATCCTTGCCCCTTATATCCTCAGGATCAGTGTAGTTGTTGGAACGAGGTGTCGGACAATGTATTTGTTTACATTTTAATACATGTTTATTGTTCCTACTTTGCTGTGTTGTTTTAGACAATCGTGGACTTGTAACACTTTGAAGTCATTGAACAGCTTCCAAAAATTTTATTGACATCAACAGGATTACAATTTCAGTACAATATGATGCCGGATGACCTTATCACGACAACCCATGACTACAATTATAAACACAGAATCAACAAAAACATCAGCGGCACGCACCTGGTTACAATTCTCAAGTAAATTGTGATTTAGGGTGTGGACATCTGAATTTTCTGAAAGACAAGACAATTTTAAGACAGAGTCATGAAATTCTGCAACAGTAACATCCACAGAATGACATGCGTATAAAAGAAAGTATCACCGCCACTACCCATATGATTCCCCCTGCAGAAGAACATGAATATGCAAGACTATATATGTAGTGCCATTTTCTGCAAGGAAAGGCTTGCACATCAATGCGTAAAATACGGTATTGAATTTGATAATGATGCACATGTACATATATATATATATAGAGGCATTCCATTGGTGACACAATTATTATAAAATAATATCAAGAGTGCATAAACTGTTTATGGACTCTTGGTTCCAGTATCTACGCGATCTCTGAATTCTGGCGCGTGAAGGCCGTGAACTCTAGTTCCGTACGAAAGTTCATTTCAAACCAGAGGGAAAGTCTAAGTGCGGTGTTTGATTTTCCGCAGTGCGCGGACTGCAGCTGAATGATAATAATGAAGGCAGCGCGCCGCGCATCTGGCCCATAGAAAAGAGATCACAGTTGCACACTCTTGTTTATGGACTCTTGTCTAGTCTTGATAATATCCTTAGCTAAAAAAACAAAAAGAAATTATAGCAATAAAAACTGCTTTATGGCAGTTTTCTAAAAAAAGTTATTGTGTTCTAGTCCATGGACCCCGTCTAAAAAGTAAGAAATTAACGAAATGTGATAGCCGAAAATTAAAATTTCACACAAAACCTCACAATAATCACAACACTTGAGGATCTTAGTTTTAAAAAAATACTGCTTTCAGCACTTGTTTAGTCTGACCAAGAGTCCATCTTGGTCTGACACTTCACGGGTGACTTGTACGAGTACTGCGCCAACATGCATGAATAGAAAAGAGGACCACGAGGGGAAAAGGTCTTCTCACTTTTCATCCTGTGTGTGATTATTGTGAGGTTTTGTGTGAAATTTTAATTTTCGGCTATCACATTTCGTTAATTTCTTACTTTTTAGACGGGGTCCATGGACTAGAACACAATAACTTTTTTTAGAAAACTGCCATAAAGCAGTTTTTATTGCTATAATTGTACAATGCACTGGTACGAGTACATACCGGATTCTAGAAGGGCGCTAGCGCCGAGGCGCATGTGAGCTGGACCCGGGGAAAACCGGGCTGCACTGAGCGAAATCGAAATCACGACAGCAATCTTTCCGTCCACGGCTACAAGTCACGGGGTGTGCGTGTTCTCTTTGCCCCTTTCTCTCAGTCGCGTGCGTTCTGCTCGGTTCCCTGACATGGAGTGATTCATTCAGGGGTGCGCCGCGCAGATCGCAATAGCCTGGCAAAGCCCAGACAGGCATTTTGACGCCTCATAGTCATTCAACTGGTTGCACAAGACACCCCGAGTAATTGTAAATCCTCGTGAGAGGAGTGATATTCTCCTAGCCAATTTCTTCTCAGTCTACGAAAACTCAGATCCACAGAAACGAGAGCGACGCGCTCAACGCAGAATGCTCACGACTGCAAGAAGAACCCCGGAGAGTGGCACTAGGAGAAAATTGACTCCGTATCAAGGCGCCAAGCGCAGCTGGGCTGAATTTCACTGCCAGCTGTGCGATAACAAGTGGGCGAGCAGCAACTCTTGGCGCGACATGTATCAGCGCTGCAAGAAATGCAATCGCATTGTGTATCCACACAGACAGCGAGCGCTACTTACTCGCCGCGCTGGAACAGAGGATAATCCCAGCAGGAATGGTTCTGCACCATCCGGAGAATCAAGGAGATCTGGAAGTTCTGTCCAGTCTACTACTACATCCACGGCATTAGTACCGAGCAGAAGACGAGGTAGGAACACGACCCATACACGACATGTGCAGGGTACGGAACGGACCGGGACCATTCCGGCTGTACATCAAACCAGTGGCTGTGAGATGTGCACCAGGCTGCGTGTTGACTGCCGCCGCCTCAAGCTAGTGGAGAGTAGGCCGGCACGAACGTTCTGGTGCAGGTGCGGACGCAGCTGGTTTCATCCGAGTCCGGAGCCGCAGACGTGTCGCACATGTAAGTACACGGCACGCCCAGACCTAGACATGGATCGGCACACCTCAGTGCAGGTGTTCATCTATGCATCGACCAGCATCAGGGAGTCTGCACAGTACGTGGGTGCCTTGGATACGCGTGCAGGACGTAAGCTCGAGACTAAGAAGTATCTGCTTTGCCCGTGGAATGTACACACATGCATTATCATCAGCCTGATCGAGGTACAACATTTCATCAAGTCAGAGCCACGCAAGTATATCAGCATCAAAGCTAGTGACGTCACACCTAGACTACTAAGTGACATCGAAAGAGCCGAACGATCGCTCGAACAACTTTCAGCGCAGTACCAGAGTTGCGAATGCTCTGAGCTTGGGAGAAGGAAGGGAGGAAAATGCAAGATCTGCTACGGCACGGAGCGTGCTGAGGCGAGGTCACACAGTCGGCGGCGGAAAAGAAGGCGAGACGATTGGAGCCGTCAGATGCGAAAACCGACCTTATGGGATTATTATTAAATTTAATAATTATTATTATTATTATTATTTGGTGATCTGGTCTGTCAGTGTGCGTGTAGTCATGTCGCCGTGTGTTAGCCGGTGCTTACCATAGGAATCTTGAGTGCTTTGGTGGCTGCAAATAACAAGTACTGTAGTAACAAAATAATGGAAACAAACTCATCATTCGGTTCGTAAGAGCCAGATTACAATCAGTCATGTTCATCAGTAGATCACGCTTGATTAGGGTTACAGTGGTACAATTGCGCTTGGCGAAATCTCACCAAGAGTGCATATTTACCGCGTTCAACAAGCATGCCCTGGAAGTGCCACGAATACGCTTGGACGTACACATGCACAATACAATGATGTACTAGTTATCGGAACTACATGTGGTCCAGGGCGCCAACTTTGCACTCTGGTTCGGATTTCACTGAGTAATAATTATTTGCGTGGCTCCTCATTTGTGTGAGGATTGCCACGTGCATGAAACACAGCATTACGACAATGACCAATTGTCACTGTTCCCTTCTGCCTTTGTAGTATTTAAGTTGTACAAGTGTGTGTAGCGACTTTAGCGAAAATTTAGGAATAGTGTGTTGCTCCCAATATGTACAGTGTATAGTGTATGAGAACGTAAGAACTCGCGTTTTGACTGCCGACTTGAACTCACGCTATACCACATGTGTCTCAACAGAATGCACCCCCCCTTTCGTGCGCTTGTGCGTGTGTGTGTGTGTGTGTGTGTGTGTACGTGTGTGTGTGTTTGTGTGTGTTTGTGTGTGTGTGTGTGTGTGTGTGTGTGTATGTAGGGATTCACTGGCCAGAAAAAGTCACTTCAAATACATGTAGCTGTATGGTGTAGACCAGGCTGAATAGTGACGGTCAATTCTTCAGCTTTGCAAGCTGTTGAATGGTGCAATCCCAGCACAAGTTGCTATGGCTTCTGTCGTAGCATTGCTATCATCGCCTCCGGCGATGGGCGTCAAAGATCAGGTGTGTGTATGTGAGAGAGAGAGAGAGAGAGAGAGAGAGAGAGGGGGGGGGGGATGTAGAGGGAGGTAGAGAGAGAGCCAGAGAGAGGGAGAGGTCCTCAGAACGATTACGTAGGTGACAGTGACAAATGACGACGTGTCTATGACACAGCACAAAGAGAAGCCTGATGGATTCTGAGATTTCGATCACTAGACACCTGATAGGGGAATTACCTTTTCCTTCGCCGAAAGCCCGTACGTATGGAGACGTGTGGGCCAAGGAAGGACGATACGTTCTACCTAACACTAACAGAGGCTGTCAAGGTGGGCTCAAGAGTAAGACATGTGCATGGTACGTGTACGCCGTGAGATATGTAGGGTACAAGGAATAGCATGTACCCGACAGCACACTTTCTCTTTTCCCAACTCCAATGTTCATCGCCTATACAAAATAGGAGATCCCCCCGATAGGCGTCAGCCTTTGGGTAATGCTGAAATAAAGCCATTATAATTATATTAGGAATGGTCACGAATTCGACACCAAGCTGCCTACTGCGAGCACAAACGAGAGGATCGTGTCCGAAGATATCCGCGTGTTTTCATACACAAGAGTTGCAGCAATAACACACTTGTTCCACCTTCAACTTTACTTTGTAAGTGGCAGGTTTTCAACGGTACAATGGCAGACGCCTTTATGAATTATGAACCATGCCAAGCTTTTACCAGAAGCAGAGGCTTCTTCGAGATAGTGCGATAGCCATATTATTGACCATCCTTTGAGGCGCTGAACCAAAGGCAGTGTGGCAAGGGCGATCACCATCTGAAGCGGATCGTAGAAGTGCCCTCAGGCGAAGCAAGACAATTATTATGTTGAACAATGTCGCTGTTAGTCGCTAGCACGTACATGCAGTGCTGACAAACCGTCCGATTTTTGAAGGCTCTTCCGAAAACCGATCCGAAAAGGGAAACGTCCGAAAAGCAGCCAAAATGTCAGAGATCATTACTTCCCTATGCAGAAGTCCTGTCCTTTCACTTTTCAGCGCAACTGAAGGCACAAATCACTGTACATTTGCTTCTAAAAAGGCTAGCGCTTGGCTGTGGAAGTGCAAAGTAACATGCCTGGATCAGGCTGGATGGCATGTACACTGACAGTCTGTACAGAGTCAGTGTGCGACCACACTCATCATTACAAAATTCATGACAACTGCGGGGTTACCATGGCAACGAAGCGAATTTTCATGGTGTTTTAGGCGATATTTTGAATTCTCTGTAAAAAATTTGCCGAGGAGAAAAATTCGCACCGTGTGGCCAGCCTTGGCGGTGAAGGGTGTCCGATTTTGGGTGAAAATTATTTGGCAGCACTGTAACATGGACCAGGCAGGCATAGTGGGTTGGTCAAAAACCATGATTGAGATACGGGAGAGGTACCTGGTTCAAGTCCTGCCTGGGAGCGGTTTTTCCAGCCGTGCTGCTACCCACAGTCAACTGGGAACTTGTGGCCAGGCACAAGGGGTACATGGATGCAGCTAATGGGGTCGTTTTCAACACTTGTGCCAGTGGTTGTGAGACTTGCCCACTCACCCCCACCGTTAGGCGCTGCATCTGCCGCTAGGGTTTATCGGGTGTTAGCGGCCGTCGTGAGTTCCCTTCGGGAACGGATACGATAATTTACTTTTTTAACATGTGTATGCATATAGTAGTATGACGATGTATTGTACCAGTTACATGTACTGATGTAGATTACAGTATCAAGAGAGCGGAAAATTGAGTCACCGCTGCTATGCAGGATCTTATGGAAATCAAGAGCAGGGAATCAAGTACTTGTGACGCAGATCTAAAAAAGAACGAAGGGCATAAAAATTGGAAAGAATTTAAAGTTTATTTTGGAGAGATTTGGAAAGGTTTTCATTTTGTGTAGCCAAGGACTTGGTGCGGCTGTGGGCGGTAGAAACTAAAATAAAGGACTAAATGCCGCGCCAAAGCATACAAATGTATTATGCATGCGTACATGTGGTGCGAAATGATTGGCACACATGATATGAGTACATGACTGACGTAGCAGTCGATCTCTGGAAAAGCCGACTTTAGTATGGTCATGCTTCCCTGATCTACCAGCCAGCATACAGGCATACAGGTACTGCACGCTCAGGTCGGCTCTGCAGATAGCGTTTAGCGCCTCTCGTAGCTGTGCTGCTACAAGGGCCTCTACCCGCATGCGCAGCTCCTTGAGGAACTTGCAGCGTGCAACGGATGTCGCAAATAGATCGGCCTTTTCTCCCGCCCCCCCCCCCCCCCCCCCCGGAAAACATTCCGAGGCAGCGATAGCATGCAGAGCTTGCGTAACTTTGGCAGGAGAGATGCCAGAGCCACAATGCATCTGTGGACAGCTGGCATCCTGGCGGGGGCGAGCCACGTCAGCTGCTGGCAATAGCCGAGCGTGCTGAGGATACTCCTCACAAATGCGTTGGTTATTCCGCGATCAGAAAGTCCGAGGGCACCCAAACTCTCTTTCTGGTGCTCGAGGACACAGCAGTGGTCAGCAGCATTAGTCTGGGTCAAACCAAAGTCATAGAAGGCCAAACCTTTCAGCGACAATGCCCTCCACAGTGGTGTCATGCCGGATAATCACAATTCTCTAGGGTGGACTTGAAAATGATCCCACTTATGGGCTCACCACACCTCAGTAAGTGGGTGAGGACAAGGTGCAGAAAAAGGATTGACGGCATCAGGGTGTCCGTCCCGCGATCCAACTGCAGTTACCCCTGCCCCCATTGACGGTAATACTTGCTACTAGTGTGGGTGGCTAGATCAGTGTGGATTTGATATAAGCTTCACTGGCACCATTGATTACCCAAGAGTTAATCTAGCCAGAAGCAGTCCATGGTTAACAGGTATGTATACTTCAAATAGAAAGTACTTCGAAGTATATGAACCCTGGAACCAACAAAGGTGGTAGGTACAACATTACACCTTCAAGCAGCCGAGCCCGTTGGCAACGGACACAACACTATCTGGCCTAAGTATGCACATCTACCGAACTAGCTTGGAAAAAAACACGAACACACTCATTCTCTAAATCTCACTAGGCACCGGCGGATGTTGCCGGCATTAACATCCTTTCGGAGGTAGGAGCATAGCTACATGATTGTACCACAGTTCAGTATGTAGGCTACAGAATTGTTATGTGTACGTGACACTACTTGTACAACGCACCACCTGATCAGTGATGGTGGTAAAGGGTTCGGAGGTCATGCAGACAGTGTTTTCAGTGAAAGGCAGGGTAGAATACATTATCGTATGCTCGAACTCGTCTTCTTCAAAGTTCTTTCTCGCACGGATACAGTACATGTAGCATAAGGGGCGAGTGAACCAGCCTTTATCAGGTATCCTATGCTGGACGAGATAGTGACGGGTAGTGCGGACATTGACTCTGCGTACATGTATCATTCATGATACGAAGTCATAATCACTGGATTTTAGCAGCCGTGACTGTGCAGTAGCCTATCCCTTTCCCAAAGAAGCCATAATGTTTCGCAACTTATGCGTTCCGCAACCGTGCCAAAACAAGTGCTAGTTGCTGAAATGGCATCCATATTTTCAGAAAAAGCCCAACATTTGCTAATATCGGAACTTAAAATTGGAGAGTTCTTGTGCAATAACCAACAGAAATAGGAGCAGAAATAGCAGAAGTGCAGGGAGAGCAAACTCGTACACCCCCTTCCTGCTAAGAACCACCACTTAGTCTTTACACAGTGCCAGTAGCCCGTTGCATGTATCCTACACTGTTTGCTTGTAAGTTTAAGCATTTTATCGCTCCACAGGCACCCACAGGTACTCTCATATTTGTGCAACTGTTAATTTTCGAAGAGAATTGGTGAGCACACATGCTCATTCCCTGGGCACTGCAAATTCACAACTCATTTCATTTCACAGAATCATTTTTAACGTTTCGGCAAATTGCCATCATCAGGATGCAATATGAAGTGGAAGTCTGCAAAGGAGCAGTTAGATACACTAATTTGGTGTTCTTAGATGTTGATAATATTTCTATGACTACACATGTCACCTCAGTGCTGGGAATATGACATGTCTAAAACTAGTGAAAGATCACAAGTTTTCACTGACTCATATGCTGGGTGTTGGTAATAAGTTAGCACAGCGCAGATGTCACCAGATAACTTGAGAAATGTCTGAACAGGTTTCTCGCGAGCAATACACGAATGTGACCATGTCAGTGTTTGTCCGGAAAATACTGTCACCTAGATAACCAGTGTGGTGTGACTGTTTTAGAGTAATGACCATCCAGCACTGGTGTTGATCTCTGGGTCATCGTTTCTGATCTCCACTGCCTCCCGCAATTTGCGGCTTGCCCTGTCACTGGCTCTTGCAGTCACAGACACTGCCGAGAAGATGCTGTCCAGTGTCCGCACTACCCGTCACTATCTCGTTCAGCATGGGATACCTGATAAAGGCTGCCATTGACCGCAAGCAGAATGTGTCGCTATCGAGCGCTGGCGGAACCGGTCGGTCCACACAGCGGGCGTGGTGTAACGGCCAGCGGAGGTCTGTCGCTCGAGAGAACGACTTTGGGGACTCTGCGGGGACAGTCGTCGTGGTGCGTGCATGCCGTCCTGTAATGCATGGGCTAGGGCTCTGCTGTTGAGCTGCGACCATTCAAGTGAGCATGAGGGCGTTCAGTATTCATAATAATGTTTTTAAATATTAATATGCTTGTTTAATTGCTTGCCAAAACTCTTTTCTTTTCCATGATCAGTTACGAATTTACACGCTCGTAGTCTGTATCTGTGCTGCATTATCGATCCATGCAAAATGTTAGCAGCTTGTGATTGGACGAATACAGTTTCTCACCTGCTATTTTCCTAGAACCAAGGGCTTTGAGAATATTCTTGGAACTTCTCAGTGTTACACCTTGCCTAGTTTCTTTCTTGCGCCCATAATAATTACACCGTATAAAATCAGTATGCCATGTCAATTACAATATCAGTATCACCTTCTCCGACGAGCCTTTGATAGGCGAAACAGCTGTCAGAAGGAAATGTTTTACCCGTGACCCCTTCGTTGTTTGAAGTTATTGGTGTGAGTAATGGCTACCGAGGGTAGCAATGGTCGGCTTTAGAGCGCATGGAGGAGGAGAGTTAGATTCTTGTATTATTCAACAGCCGAAAGGTACCGTTCAACAGTTTATTGATATTCTTATCTTTATTTGAAGTATGGCCCAGAGACGGGTAGCCTATCCAGGGGTTCTCCACTTGTGCGATAATCAGTAGGTAGCATAACAGGAGGGGTAGAATAACAGGGGGGTAGAATAACAGGGGGTAGAATAACAGGGGGGGGGTAGAATAACAGAGGGTGGGTAGAGACACATGGAATGAGACAATAACAGGAAAGTGTGATGTACACTTACTGGTGAGGTGCAGGAATGCCAGTGGTTCTATGTTCTATGTTCTATGTTCTATGTTCTATGTTCTATGGGCATACTCGAGTGAACATAGACGTAAACTCTTCTTTAATTCATTCAGCGAGTCTGCATCTGTCATCTTCGATGGTAAACAGTTCCAAAGTACGGAAGTTTTAAATAGGAACACAGACTTTGATAACGATTTGTATTTAGGTGAAATGATTTTGTTAGGCCGCCAAGCACTTTTAGAAACACTAAAACTAATTGCGACGGGTAATTAGGGTGGTGGTAGATAAACATATGCAGCGTAACCAAACATATGCAGTGTCGCCTATACTTGAGAGACTGGAGCATCGCTAGCTTGGGTATGGCCGTGCAAAACGCGCTTCGAATTTCTCCAAGCTTTCTGTGTACTTTGCTGTGAGACGACACGACTGGATGCGTACTCAATCTGTATGAATGCGTACATATTATACCGGTACATGTACCGGTACATGTGGGTAGTGAGAGTGGGTGAGAATTATTTGATAGACCACACACATGCATTTTTTTACTAGAAAACACAGCCCTACAAATAATCAGGGGAAGAGGACAACTGAAATGACACTGGACGACAAGACAAAGGGGAGAAGGGGCGATGTGCCGATGTGGTTGGCGAGGCTCATCCGACCGGAGGTCTCGGAATCATAGCCTACGACCAGGCATCAATAGAAATGCAGCTGGGGAGGGAGGGAGATCAAGTGAGAGAAAGAGAGAGAGAGAGAGAGAGAGAGAGAGAGAGAAAGAGAGAGAGAGAGAGAGAGAGAGAGAGAGATATTGACTGACTTCGCAGTCTATCTCTGGCAAAGCGCACCATTACTGAGTATTGAGCATGCTTCCCTCATCTACAATGCACACTACTGCACGCTCAGGTCGGCTCTGTAGATAGTGTTTAGCGCCTCTCGCAGCTGTACTGCTACAAGGGCCTCCACCGGCATGCGCAGCACTTTAAGGGAGCAGCATGCAACGGATATGGCAAATAGATCTGCTTTTCTTCCTGCGTCCCGGAAATCATTCCGAGTCAGCGATAGCAATGAGAGCTTGGGTAACTTTGCCAGAAGCATTGCCAGAGCCAACAATGTATCTGCTGACACCGTGCATCCTGACAGGAACAGCGAGATCAGCTGTCGGCAATAGCCGAGTGTGCTGAGGATGCTCCTTACAAAAGCGTTTGTTATTCTGGGAAAAGAAAGTCCGAGCACCTCCAAACTCGCTTTCTGGTACTGAAGAACACAGCAGAAGTCGGCAGCAGTAATCGGGGCAAAACTAGGATAATGAAAGGCCAAGCTTTTCAGCGGCAGTGCCGTCCACAGTGGCATCATGCCCAGTAATCCCAGTCCCCCTATCATGTAGAAGTAAAGTACGACGTTATGGAGGTCTTTACATGCAGCCAGTATCCAGGACAGAACTTGTACGTTCTGTTCTACGTTTGTGCAGGACTGGCTGCTGAGGACAAGTAGGTTCAAGCTGCTGCACAGCGGGGGTGCTCCGATGGATTAAAGCGTTGCCCTTGCTCGAAACCGGGTTTGACATGAGGGAGACGCGCTGAAGGGTGGATGCATTGGTGTGGATAATGTCGCCGATGTGTGCTGCCGACCGATCTGTCAGATGATTAAAGTGGAGCTGAAAGACGGTCAGGCCACGTAAAAGTGACAAGCCAGCCTTAAGTCTCTCGTACTCACAATCGCCAATACCACAGCCTCCAAGAAGCACACGGCTGACGGACTTGTGGTGGTGCCGAAGAACGATGCTTATAGCTTGGCAATCTGAGAGGGTCAAATGTATGTCCTCAAAGTCGAGGCCGTACCGATGGAGCGTCGGTTCAAGACTATGTATGCGACTAAGTTTGCTGCCGGGACATCTGGCGTGATCGGCAAAGATACAGCAGGCGTATAGAATACGTCGACGGCGTTCTTCTGACCTGTTCCCTGCATAGGTAGTGCATGGCTCAGCGGAAGGGTCGCGAAGCGGAGGAGGATCCACTTTCGACTCTGGGGTAATCTCGAAGCAGCGAATGGCCAGTCCCGGTGCGAAGCTGTCCAGAGCGTCGTACAGCATCTGTGTGCTGGCACAGGGCACGAGGCGAGTCCACAGAAGCAGCAGCGCATCCAGAAACCCCTTGCTGGTGATCTCGATCATTGGTGTCATAGTCGCCTTGACAACACGAGGAGCCGCGGATAGACCAATTCTACCACCCAGCAGACATTCAGCAAGCCGCTCGGCGTGGTCCAGTGAGAGAATCGTGGAAAGATGTTTGGCCCAGTTTCCAACATCGCCGAGCGTAATAAACAGGAAATGTGTGACGATGATGCCTTCCGGGCTTGCCGCCTGAGCCCTGGAGTCCTGCCCCGGTGGTTGCGATTGTGGATTCAGCACGGCCTCAATCAGGACTTCGACACATTCGCTCTTAAGCTCTGTGGAAAGCAACAGCCAGAACTTGTCGAGGCTTCCAGTGAAACCTCCAATGGAGTTAGCCAGGTATGCAATATCGGCGGAGTCGGGAGTACAGTTGGCGATAAATCGTGCAGCCAGTGATTCTTGCAAGAACAAATGGCTAAAGCTCCACAGAGCAAAATCAGGTGCCAAGGCGGTGCCACATGTCACCAGCAGACCAAGCGCACGTGCCTCTGCTGAGAGGCAAAATGTCGTGAAGTCGGCCTCAGTGAAAACGACTTTCTTCCGGATAAGCATTTGGAAGGCGAAAAAACCGAGATTGCAGACTGCGCTCTTGGTATTATCTGGCACACTGTCCCAGTTGCTGTGCCGCTGTCCATCCTGGAGCTCCTTTTGCTGCTGTTGCGCCACGGCCATGATGATGGACTGCAAGATGGAGCCGCCGTACTTGTCGGGAAGGTCTGCCGTGTCGCTGTAAAGCTCGCACATCGCTTTGGCAAAGAACGGTGTGCGCATGATCGCCGCGAGGTGTGAATTTCTGCTCAGATTCATTAGTAGACTTGTTGCGATTTTTTCAGGCAGCATGTTACGTACAAACTGCTCACGATCTTCCTGCTCGAATCCCAGCAGCTCTAGGTAGTTGTGGAACACGATTTCCGGATGTTGTATAAGCTTCACGGCTTCTGCAGAGTAGCGCGTGGTGATGACGAGTCGGATGCCGGGCAGACGCTGACCGGTGATGACGTCCTTGATATACTGGCTGCAGTCAGCTAGCTGCGTTTCGTCAAGTCCGTCGAGAACAAGACAGACGTGTTCCGGATGCTTGCGCACAAACTCCCTGATTTCTTGTAGCTCCTCGTCAGACGTAATATCATGGCTTTCCAAGGCCAGTAGCTCCGCTATGCCCGTGGCTTGTCGGACGGAGGGCAGACGTAGCTTCAGAGCAAACACCAACACCATCTCTGGCCATATGCGACCCAGGGCCCAGTCAAAGGGAGCCTTTTTCGTGAACATTAGTGTCTTGCCACCTCCAGCGCATGACAATGCGATGGTGCGGAACGTCTCCTTGTGTACGCCCCTACGCATGGGCTTCCTGGCGCTCAGGATGTGGGCAAGTTCGATTCTCTGTAGCTGCCTTCCTGCGTCTGCGAGGGATTGAGCCAGCTGCCCCATATTGGCGGCTGTGCCGAGTTTTTCAGCATCTCGCATCCCGTCACTCAGTTCCGTGTGGACAACATTAACAACCTGCAAGTTGGCGTACACCTCGTCCATCGAAAGGCACCTTGATCCCCGGCCGCCGCCACCCTCAATGACAAATCGAAGGTTTGTATAGATCGCCTGCAGCGACTCTCTGAGGCCTTTCACAGCTGGCGGCAGGTCATCCTCGTCCCAGGTCGGGGTGGGTTGTTGCGACGGTTCGCTTACGTCCAAGTCTTCCTCAGAGGCAGCACTGAGAGTTGGTGGCTCCTGGCGCCGACTATTAGTTTCCATTGGCTGCGACGTCATTTCGCTCATTTCGCCAAGATTCCCAGCTACCGGATTTCCAGGCGCCGCTCTGCACTTCTTGGCAGGGTCCGACCCGCCATCATGCCCTGGCGAAGGTTGCCTTTTCATTGCGATTTAAATTCTATCACCATCCAGATATATAGACCAGAATCTCTCACAGGAAAATGACAACTGATGGTTCCAAAACGGGCAGCCTGACCATAAGGGGGAGCAAGGTGAGAAATACTGAGGGGAATCATAGCGCAGGAGTCAAGTGCAGGCGAGAAGTTGCTAAGTCTTCAGACTTGGGTCTTTGCAGCAGCAGCAGTTTTGGTGTGAATAAAATAGAATTGAACAGAGCTGGGGACTTAAGTGCCAAATACATACATGCTCACACCATTACACACACACACACCCACACTCTTACACATACTCTCACGCACCCAAACTCTCTCCTCTCACATACACATACACACACACACACACACGCACACACACATACACACCTCAGACCTGCCCATCGCGGAAGCGAGGATAGCGAACAGGTATGTTAGACATAGCAACTTGTGCTGGGATTACACCATTCAACAGCTTGCAAGGCTGATGGATTGCCCGTACTATCTTCTAGCCTGGCATCCACCACACAGCTGATTGAAGTGGCTTTTTCTGGCCAGTGAATCCCTATTAATTTTTTCTTTTTCATTCTTTTTTTACACACGCACACCACACCACATACTCCGGCATACACTGGCTGTTGGTAACCACTCAGGAGAATGAAAGAAGAGCTAGGAGAATGAGAAAGATGTGTGTGACCATAATCGTCGGGAATCGAACCCGCAACCTATCGATTGGAAATCGCTGCACATACCACTGCACCATATAGGACACACGCACACGCACACACACACACACACACACACACACACACCTTGACCTTTGACCTTTGACACCCATCGCCGGAGGCGATGATAGCAATGCTACGGCAGAAGCCATAGCAACTTGTGCTGGGATTACACCATTCAACAGCTTGCAAGGCTGAAGAATTGACCGTCACTATTCAGCCTGGTCTACACCATACAGCTATTTGGAGTGACATTTTCTGGCCAGTGAATCCCTTTTTTGGTCTTTTTCATTTTTCATTTTTTTTTTCCCGCACACACATCACACCACATACTCCGGCATGCACTGGCTGTTGGTAACCACCCAGGAGAATGAAAGAAAAGCCAGGAAGAGTCTGAGAAAGAGAAGAAAGACGTGTGTGACCATAATCGTCGGGAATCGAACCCGCAATCTATCGATTGGAAATCGCTGCACATACCACTGCACACACACACACACACACACACAGACACACACACACACACACATTCTCTAAATATCACACACACATACATGCACACACATATTATTTCTCTCACACACGCACACGCACTGACACACACACGCACACCCATAATACTCATCCGCTCATTCTCACACCCACCACACACATAATTGCACCCACACTCATCCAATCACCCACACACACTCTTTCTCACGCATGCACACACAAACACGCGCGCACCCGCGCACCCCCCCCCCCACCCCCACCCGCACACACACACACACACACACACACACACACACACACACACACACACACACAAACAAATAGGTAGCAGGTCTGCCAGCTAGATTCACTTGATCTAGCTGGCAAAGTTATGGAGGTAGAAATTGTTTTCATGCGGACACTTCGACACAAGCTCTGACCTCTTGCTGAGGGAGCGGGTCCTGTCAGCCCAGGCAATCTCTAGCTTCTCGGCCAAAAACAGGTTGCAGCGCTTCGAGAGATGTTAGAGTATGATGCGGCTCTCTTCACAACAGACCACCTGATCCTGTATGGTTGGTTTCCATACTTCAGTCTCCACATAATTATGTCTTGACAGTTTCTTTGAGGTCTCACGCTTCCTGTGGCAAATGGTATGTTGATGACCGTTGAATCTTGTCTTGAATGTCCCTTCCGTTAATCCGGTGTACTCCTTGATGTCGCTCCCTCAGTCCCGGTCACCTGTGCCCTGCACACAATGCACACGATGTTAGACAGTTACCTTCCAAGGGACACTTACAGGTTCTCGCATCCTTCGTCTTATTCTGGTGGTGGCTGCGGAGGATACTATTGTTGTGTTGCTTGATGGTGGTGGTGGTGACATTCGGCATACAACTGTAACTCACCTTGAGTGTGTTCCGGTTAAATATCTTGGAGAGTTTGCATCCCTTGTGAAAGTTCTTGTTGACGAGTTGTAAAAATCGCTGACCGATGCTCGTAGACACATTATTGCACTAAATGGTGGGTTGAGCCAGGTAATGTACATACAATGTTCCGGTGTCGACTGCTTTGTTTCTTCTTTCTCCCACTCTTTCGTCCTTCCAAGAACTGGACGGTCTAATTGTATCCGCTGTCTCTGAGTGCATTCTTGTACAGTTGAGATGCGTACTGGAATGTCTCTTAATCCGTTGTTATGTCTGTTAGTCGTCGACTGATGGAAGCGGGCAAAATAATTATATAAATATTGATTCAAACCGGCGCCACGCCAACCGACGTACATGATTGTACAATGTACAAGTTTTCTTTTAGATGCAGACTAACGGATTGTTACTTCAGCACCACTACAAGTACAATATGTTTTTCGATTTTGAATATGTACGAGGTGATTTGGCTTTTTTAACATGGTTGTAAAATGACGTTTTTTCAGCCACTTCTAAGCAAGCTACGTCCAAATGAATTGTTGTATCCTTCATGCCCGTTGTCTCAAAAAATGGGAATTATCCCACTTTCGAACGTGTCTTGAATCATGTCCTACTTTCATAGTATTCTCAGGATCCAAATAATTGGTGTGTCATTTTTACAAATTTATAAAATGGCATCACTAACTGGGATATCAGGTCATCAATGTTCTCAAGTTGATAGATATCACTTCAAGGATTGCTAGTGGATAGATATTAATCTGTCAACTGCATCGTATGCTTACAAAGCCGTGTTTTTGTATTTGTAACTGGTGGCTGTGTCATACTGTAGAATTGGATAGGCAGCATAGCATCGCAGCAATGTTTTCGTTCTCACGAGTGTATTCCGTGACCTGCTGTCCTTCATTATTGTTTTTAGTGATGGCAAGACGGCCTGACGTCGTCCAAAAAGGCCCTGCGGAAGCAATTCACTGCTCTCCTCGTCCGTTCAGGGGCTTATTTTACACATTTTACACAAAATCGCAAAGCACCCACCACTAGTTTTTTACAGAGAATTCAAAATATCGCCTAAAACACCATGAAAATTCGCTTCGTTGCCATGGTAACCCCAGAGTTGTCATGAATTTTGTAATGATGAGTGTGGTCGCACACTGACTCTGTACAGACTGTCAGTGTCCATGCCATCCAGCCTGATCCAGGCATGTTACTTTGCACTTCCACAGCCAAGCGCTAGCCTTTTTAGAAGCAAATGTACAGTGATTTTGTGCCTTCAGTTGCGCTGAAAAGTGAAAGTACAGGACTTCTGCATAGGAAAGTAATGATCTCCGACATTTTGGCTGCTTTTCGGACGTTTCCTTTTTCGGACCGGTTTTCGGAAGAGCCTTCAAAAATCGGACACTGTCCGAAAAATCGGACGGTTTGGCAGCACTGCAACTGCCATACGTAACGTCGTTAGGCGTACGAGACGAGAGTGATCCAATGCGGATTCAAATGGACTTCCGCAGCGTCCAACGCCTGAGCTAACACCCCTCCAAATATTAATTGGCGGCTGCACTGTGTGTGTTTTTCGTTTCTATTTTGTTTTTTTGATGTGGCAGCACTGAGCAATGTTTTTTCACGCGGTTTGCGTGAGACTCGGCTGGAAACCGAGGTTTCCGCATCCGTAGGAACGCCACCACCCTTCAAGGATCAAGGCGCAGATGCAGCTCCTAAAGCGGTGGGAGGTGAGTAGATCAGCTCACCAGAAAGCGGTCAAAGACCGAAAATTCCATTCACTGCAACCATGTTCTCCTAGTGCCAGCCTGCCAGGCCCACAGTTCCCAATTAACTGCGGGTCGCGGCACGGCTGGAAAAAATCATTCCGCTTCCAAGCAGGACTCTGTTTCTCAATCATGGTCTTAGACCATCCCACTATGCCTGCATGCCGCTATGATATTGTCATGATAATAATTACAGTGAGGAATCCTGCCACAACGCCTGCACAAATACACTCCTTTTACCAGATGCTCCGTTGAATAATGAAGTTCTGGAAAGAAATACTAAACAGCATTAGCTGCCTCAGAAACCACCGGCGTGGCGGGAGGCTCTTGTTGATCAATTCTTTGTTGATATTTCCAAATAATGTTCTAGACCCTCTAAGGCACACTATACAGGACCTTAGGAGGGCAAAGGAAATGCGGCGCTTAACAAATGCATGCCATGATATGCATAGGGTTCATTGCGCTTGTCAGCCAGCAGCGATGCGATTCTCTTGTACAGGCTGGTTGCCGAACGCCCAAAACCACCTGACGCGTCATGACCACAGGGGCAAACGACGCATGTTGGACATTCCGGACCCGCTCCTCGTACTTAGATCAGATGGAGAAAAGGCGGAAGCGTTTAACAATTTTTTCATTTCGGAAAGCCAGAAGTCCGTCTCCGGACCAACTGAAGCCGTGCCAGAGATTGGCGTGTCGCGCATCATCGGAAGCGAACTGAAGGAAATCATCACCACCCAGGAGGAGGTCAGAAAACTCCTTTCCGCTCTTGATTTCCGGAAGTCGGCTGGGTACGATGGCATCCCGACGAAATTGCTCAAGATCACTGCAGACGAAATATCGTGCTCCCTCGCAACACTTTTCAACGAGTCTTTCTCGCGAGGCGAGCAGCCACAGGACTGGCGCGACGCCACTATCAGTCCTCTACACAAGAAAGCCTCTCGTGCAGAGGTCACCAATTATAGACCAATCTCGCTCCGAAGCGTTGTCAGCAAGGTTCAGGAGAGGATTGTTCACCAACGCCTCTACACCCACATTGAGCCCCACCTACCGGCCGACCAATCTGGATTTCGATCTAAGGATAGTACTGAACTACAGCTCTCCCGCCTAGTGCATGAGATTTCCGCCAGCCGAGATTCCGGTCAGGCAGTGTCAGCATGCTTCTTTGACTTATCAAAGGCTTTTGACCGAGTCTGGCATGCTGGCCTCCTGGCCAAACTCGAGCACCTTGGTGTCCGTGGCATTGCCCTTACCTGGCTCACAAGCTACCTGACTCGCCGCCGACAACGCGTCAAGGTTGGCTCCGCTTTGTCATCATGGAAATCCATTCCAGCTGGAGTACCCCAGGGCTCTGTCCTGGGGCCTCTTCTTTTCCTGGTGTACACGATCGACCTCCCCCCAGCATGTACAAACTCTCACACTAAATGCAGCCAGTTCGCCGATGACACGGCACTCATCGCGACGCATTACACGAGGGATTTGTCAGCTGCATTCCTCCAACGTGCCGTGGACGCAGCAGGACGATGGTTGAAGGATTGGCATCTCCTCGTCAACACCACGAAAACCGTCGTCCTTTCCTTCCAACCCCAACACACCATCCACATCACGCTCCACTCGACTCGGCTGCAGCAGGTCCACCAACATAGGCACCTTGGTGTTACACTCCAAGACGATTTGCGATGGACCCAACACATCATAGAAACCACCAACAAAGCCAAAAAACTACTACACCAACTCCACAAGACACGTGGCACAATGAACGCTTCCAGCCTATTGTTAATATACACAACCTACATCCGACCCGTTCTCGAATATGGCAGCCTTGCCCTCTCGAACACCACACAGCAACAGTGGGACACACTGGAGAGAATTCAACGCCGTGCTATACGCATCTGCCTTCGGATTCCCCTCTTTGCACCAGTTCACCACAGCTCCCTCCTCCATCACGCAAAGCTCCCCACCCTTAGCTCACGACTCCTTATTAAACAAGCCCTACTAGCATGGGACATCCACCACCCAAACCTCCCCACCACACCTGCAACAACCACATCTTGCACCACAACGTCAACACCAACCATACACCCTTCGACAGACAAGGACCTACTCCATCGGACACGCACACACGAACAGGCACCGAGACTCCCCCATCAACAGTGCCCTCACCCTCTACAACTCACTCCCTATCGACATCACAACCCAACCTCGTAGAAATTCTTTCCGAAACAATGCATCCAGTCTTCTTTTGAGCAGTACCTGCTCCTGCTCCGCGCATCCCCTGGTTTCTGATATCTCGAACGTGTACTTAACTATCTCGATCACCCCTGCTAACATTATTGCCCCCGCTTGTTTTTCATGATCCATTGCTTCTTGCCTCCCGGTTAATTTCCATCTAGCTGTTTCTGGCTAGTACCAGTTCTATCGCACTTATTAATCATCCTTATTGGCGTCACGCCATCGTGGAATAAAAGAATATTACTTCCTTCGTTTTTCCTGTTCATGTCGGTGATAGACAGTGGCCAGGGGGTGCAGTGCGGTTCGAGGCAGCATGAGGGTTAAACATCCATACATGTACATCAATGAGTGTGCGCTCGAAACGACTGCCCCACAGTCAACTGACACCGATATCGAGACGTGCCTGGTCCTCGGTGCCTGCCGTGCGATAGCGAAGTCGCTCTCCGGTTAATGGTTGTAAACTTGGCTCAATGGCCACATTATTGCATATGATCTTCAAACGTGAAGTCTTTAATCTAGTTGTGTCTTATCGATGGGAAACCGCCAACTGGGCACGATGCCCGCCATCTTCCTTGCACCTCCACCCATCTGCTGTACACTGCCTCCCCATCGCCTTTTTCCGCGCTTTCATGCTCACACCTGCCTGTTGCCCGCTACCCTCCTGGCACTTCTCCTGTCGCGCCTTGGCCCGCGCCAGCTTTCTCCCTATACCTTGCACCAGATTTAGCGCTAAATTTGTTTATGCTTGTGGCCCTATGTGTTTATAACCATACTGTTGGGTAGACCCGAGTATCAGTTGTCTGATGATTGCCTAGCGGCATGAAACTAAGAGTTACAACCAACCTGACCGTCCCCCGTTTAGTCTGCTATGTACGTCACAGGTTCCATAATGGCGTAGAACAGGCTTGCCTGAAACCATTGCGAGTTGCACAAAACCCACGAGAGGTTTGTAAAAAACCCAAAAAAGCTCATTCTTCTGCATGAATTTTAGTTTGTCATCGACGGGAAGGTGTCGCTAAACACGCCTGTCACATGGATCACAAAAATGGCAACTGAGCCTTGTGTCACTCATGATGTGTAGAAAACTACTTTATGTATTGTATAATTATTACAAAGGCAGAAGAGAAGAGAGACAGCCGGCTAGGTCATTGTTGTAACGCTGTGTTTCATGCACATAGCAAAGCTAAGGCAATCCTCAGACAACTGAGTTGTCTGAGGATTGCCTTAGCTTTGATATGTGCATGAAACACAGCGATACAACAATGACCTAGCCGGCTGTCTCTGTTCTCTTCTGCCTTTGTGGTAATGCTCCATCCTTGTGGTGTTGAGCACTCTAGGCAATCTGGGAACTCTCGCTATTGTGTTTGTATTGTATATTATGATGCCAATTTAGCCCATGATTGACTCAGACTGTACACTATACACTGACTGTGCATGTACCTGGACCCCTCCAATACATGACAGTTCATTTCGACGTGCGCAACGGCACGCGCGCGGTGTCCTAGAAGACGTTTGCTAGGCTTCGCACTGACGCATCCAAGGCTGTTCCTGCCATTGATCCAGCAGATCCTTTAGTTTGTTAGAATATGCGCAGCAAACTCTTTCACAGCATCTGTGCGTAGCTGATGTCCGTTGGTGGTGCTTGCTACAGGATTAGGAGCTGCAATGACCCTTTTCGAAGCTATAGCTGCCGCGCA
>NC_088645.1:40747221-40769137 GCF_964019385.1 Sycon ciliatum | reverse complement strand
GAATGCACTTCAAATGGTCGCAAAAGTAGCTGAATTCATCATGTCCATAGGTCCAAATGGTGTATGGCTTCTTTTAGTTGGCGGTTTACTCCTTTATATCTGCATGCGGGGAGAAGAAGATGAGGTGATATCGCCACACTCTGGTGCTCATCGTGATACCCGTAGCTCTACTAGTCGTGCTACCAGTCCTTCTGATTATAGTGATGGTATCCGGACTGGTACACGCGTCCTTAACCCAGACCCAAAGCCGAGGCCAAGGGCAAATCCTCCTGCACCGTTTCGGACTCAGAGTACCGTGCAGCGGCTCTGTGGGGAGTTTCGTTGCGGACACTGTGGCAGGTGGTGGACCAGCTTCAGCGCCTGGCGCGGCGAGTGGCAGAAATGTCGAAGCTGCGGCACCAAGGTGTACCCACAATCTCTCAGCGTCGCTGAACATGCCCCTGATGGTGACAATGGACGGCCTCACGACGAGGAGAATTGCAGTATGTGCTTACGACTGGGTTCTAACTGTCGAAGGCTATAGCCGTGCATAATGATGTGTTGCCATAATGAATGAAGCACAATAAGCATTCCATAGACGGTAGACCTGCGCTTAATCCGCGCTCACTGTACTTGTACATGTAATATACATTGTACACATGTGTATGTATGCATGACAATGCCATGTACCATAATTTTGCAAAGGTGTGTTTCCTTGAGGTGTAGCGTATTCAGAGTACCTTGGGGAGACCACTGTGAAGAATGAGCGTTTTCGACTTTTCGGGACCTGTTGAGCTTGGTAGTGTGGGCCTAGAACAGCAGCGTCATTGCTCTGGCCGTATTTCCTGTTAACAGTCGCCTATGCTGGTTGGACTATCTGTCATATCATGTACATTGTACATTGTACATCGTTATTAAAAGCGGGAATCAAAACAGGCATAATTATGCCTTATAACCGCCAGTGGACCCACTGCATGAATCTTTACTCTTTAGATTCCGTGGAAGAACATTATACTGAAGTTTCGCTGCATGTGGGAGGACTGCGGTTGGAAAGCGAGCCCCCCCCCCCCCCACCCGGGAGGGCCTACATGTATGATAATTATCAGGAATCACGTGATCCATCTCACTAACTACCTGTCCTTTTATTCTGATGACGGCTGATGATGATGGGGATTTTCTTCACGGTTCGCGTCAGACTCGGCTAGAGGCGGTGTTTTCCGCATCCGCAGGAACACCACCTCCCTTCAAGAATCAAGGAGCAGATGCAGCTCCTAAAGCGGTGAGAGGTGAGCACTGAACAGTGACTGAGTGAGACGGTAATATTGTCCAGGATAGCTATGAGCCTCCCGAACAACCAGAAGCCAACTAATTACAAGTAATTAGTTCAGCAATGCACGTGCTGTGTGCTATAATGTCAGCGCCATGCATAATGTTAGCAGTGAGAGAAATACCGGAAGGGAGTGAGAGCCTGTAAGCGCTATGTGTTAATACTCAACACGACTGATCACACAGCATGGAGCCGTGTCCCCAAAAATAAGTTTTAAAAGAAAATGGACAAAACAAGTTGAATACAAACAAGAACACGATATAAGCAACAAACGCACAGGACGGAAGCGAGAAATGGCAACTAATATCGCGAGATGTGGGCTTCCGACACTGCCGGAGTGTGGGATACCTCATTAGCAGCAGCACGGTGCCAACACGAGAGCTAGCCACGCAAACATGCAATGCAAGATCGCAGCAGATCAGCAAAAGAAATCCTGTACCGAATGAAAGCAATGGCATAGCTGTAAGACTCGGATTGTTTTTCTGAGCGCTGACTATACGCTTGTACAAAGCCGCCGCCGGACTACTGAAGCTTCCGGATGCGGACATCACCGCCGGAACAAATGAAGCGCTATGTGGTGTACAGTGTGAAGTATAATCATGTGCTAAACTGAAGTGTAAAGCAGGACGCCAGGAGGTGTGTGTAAAGCACGCCTCTCACAGTAGATCAGCTCACCAGCAAGTTAGTGGTCAAAGACCCAAAATCCCATTCACTGCATCCATTGTTTCCTCGTGCCAGGCCACGAGCTCCCAATAACTGTGGGTCGCAGCACGGCTGGAAAAAATCCTTCCGCTTCCAGATCCAAGCAGGACTTGGAACCTGGTGAGTCCTTGAAACGATAGAGCTTGGAAGCTCAGGGCCCTACGCTATGCGTTTTTGCCTTGATGACCTAGACAAAAAAAAGCATAAAAAAAGGATGTTCTTATAAATTTCTACTTTTTGTTTCTAGACATAACCTGGGATTCGAACCCGCACTATCGCCCTGCATGCATCCCCCGATACACTTCGCATACATACAGTACTAATTCTTCCAAGTTGCTTCACGTTATGATCTTGTATTTTGAAAGCCCTATTTGAATTATGCATTGTGGCCAGCCGTCTTTGATTGTACGGTACGGTACGGGACAGGTACGGGACAGGTACGGTCGAGGGTAATACGACACCATCTTCCGCCTTGATGACGGCAAAAAAAGAATAGGGATGTTATAAATTTTCAATTTTCCTATTTTTTCAGGCATTACCTGGAATTCGAACCCGCACTATCGCCCTACATGCATTTCCCTATACACTTCGCATTCATACTCATTCTTCCAAGTTGCTTCACGTTATGACATTGCGTTTGAAAGCCCTATTTGAATAGTGCGGCCAGCTGTATGTGGCCACGTGGCCAGCTGTGTTTGATAGTACGGTACGGTACGGGACAGATACGGGATAGCGCCAGGCATGACACAAACACACAAACACCAAATTAAAGCTGTGTGGACCCTGGCTAGCGCCAGACGTTACTGAAGTAACGTCTTCTGCATAGCTACGGGAATAAAATTATTCTGATGACGGCACCAGGGCTTGTTGAAATAAAATTATTCCCGTAGCTATGCAGAAGACGTTACTTCAGTAACGTCTGGCGCTAGCCAGGGTGCACACAGCTTTAATTTGGTATTTGTTTGTTTGTGTGTTTGTTTGTTTGTTTGTGTCACGCCTGGCGCTATCCGTATCTGACGGCAAAAAAGCATAGGATGTTATAAATTTTTCAATTCTCCTATTTTTCAGGCATATCCTGGGATTCGAACCCGCACTATCGCCCTACATGCATTCCCCCCATACACTTCGCATTCATACCCATTCTTCCAAGTTGCTTCACGTTATTATCTTGCGTTTGAAAGCCCTATTTGAATATTGCGGGCAGCTGCATGTGGCCAGCTGTGTCTGATGGCACGGTACGGTACGGGAGACGGTGTCGTATTACCCTCGATCGTACCTGTCCCGTAGCTATCACCTACCGTACCGTGCCATCAAAGACGGCTGGCCACAATGCATATTCAAATAGGGCTTTCAAATGCAAGATCACAATGTGAAACAACTTGGAAGAATTAGTATGTATGCGAAGTGTATCGGGGGATGCATGCAGGCCGCGATAGTGCGGGTTCGAATCCCAGGTTATGTCTTAAAAAAGGATTTTTTTAAAGAATTTATAACATCCCTATGCTTTTTTTTTGTCTAGGTCATCAAGGCAAAAAAGCATAGGGTAGGGCCCTGAGCTTCCAAGCTCTCTCGTTCTGATGACGGCACCAGGGCTTGCAGATTGTTTCGGGTTACGACGTCATTTGGCCGCTCGCCAGACGTGACAGTGACACACTGGCAGCTAACGAAACTGTTTTGATGCCTAGCGAATACTACTAGTACTGAGTACTAGTACTACTGTAGCGCCTGTCAAAACACAGCGCTATTAGTATAAAGCCGCCAGCGCAATCCGAGGAAGGAACACAGGCGAGCTTCGCGTTCTATTCTTGAGTTGAAACTGGGTCGAGACAGTCTTTAGTTTAGATAAGCCCTTTGCTCAAAGATAGCCCAGGCAGAACAAGTTTAGTGGATTGCAGTATCGTTTTGGATTTGTTATCTACTACAGAGAGTTTCAAAACAATTGCCAGTTTGGGGCAAAAAGCTTAGTCGGATTACACACCAACCTGAAAGCACTGGTGAGTGGTTGACTCTTTCTAAATCCTCCAAACAAGATCCAAACCGTAAAGGAAGAAGCGTATTCTTTGTCAGGAGTCAGGATGTCAGCACCAGGCGGGAAAGGCCTCACTCCGTATCAAGGAAAGAGGCGAACCTGGGGGGAGTTTAGGTGCAGCTGTGGCAAGCGATGGTCCAGCGGTAACTCCTGGCGCGACACTTGGCAGAGATGTCAGTCCTGCGCGGAGGAAGTATACCCGTACGAACAACGCCCTCTGGAACCCAGCACTGATCCGGATCGCGGAGTGCATGATCAGAGAAACTGTGGAAAGTGCATTCGCATGGGTCGCTGCTGCAGAGATCGATGAGCGCGAACATCGTGGCTGTGGGGCTGGGTGACGTCTAGGCTGCTGGCGATGTGATCAAGGAGAAGCCACGGAGATCTCGAGGGAGAAAAGACCTCAAGGTGACTACCTTCCTTCAGTACCTGGACTTCAATAATCAAAACTTGGTGAAACCATTAGCATGAAGATAGGATCCTATGCCTAGGGAGTAACACACAATTCATTAGAATGAGGTGGCCGTTTAATACTATTAATTTTGTGGATGTACGTGTAAGTTCATCAATGCTATCATGCCTTACTCTCATTATTCCGAACAATCCATAGGGTTCGCGCTTCCAGAGCTCTGTTATGTATTTGCGCGCGACGGGTCTCAGTTGCCTGCTCTGCCGGTCCTCGTCCCTGTCTCCATCTTCATCATCCACCTTTCCTCCCCGTTCCCCACCTCCTCTTCTTGTCGCTTGCCCTATTCTTTTGCTTCCCTGGGTTTCTGCCTTCTCGCCATCTTCTTATTGCTAGAATTTCTGGAATTTTCACTGGTTTTTAAAAGTCCGATTCCCACGGCACCTGTTTTTACAAAGGCCTCTTCAATGCCGTTTATCCCATCGCCGTCTATCATGGGTCCAACTATCTGTTACAGTAACTATACGATGGCGGTTGCTCTCATTCTATTGCATTGAGTGAATTCTCGTTGTCTGGAATGTTGGTTTGCTGAAAACACTTGTGCTGGACAGTAGAAGTCCAAATCCAATTCATTGCATGGGTTCCAGCATTCGACATTGCTCTGTTGAGCGCATGAAGGCATACTCTACACGTGCTCTCCGTCTGCTCTGACTAGAGGTTACTGGTAAGCTTGGCATTGCGTCGACGCATAGCTAAGCCGGGGATCTACCAACAGTGTCCACGTGTAGTTCATTGAATCCCAAGCGTACACTTGTCCCCAGAAAGAATGCATAGTTGCCATTCGACGAATCACCATGGGGTGTAGCTACTTTTAAGTTTTACCCCTTTTGAGTCCGCAAATTCAAAGGGTTTATGTTGAGGAATCTGTACATAAGGCCTACTGAGGGTGTGTAATGGGCGGCTGGGCTGCTCCACACCATGCAGGCAGCTAGGTTGCTGCACGAGTATGCCAACCACACGCATAGTCTGATACTGCCCATCACTGGCACTTACATCTTTAGCACTGCGCTGCAGAGCAGGCGCTCATTCCGGGGCTGTCAACATGGTCAAAGACTGGACAAACCAAGGACCACCAACAAACGGGACATGTCATTGTGTATTGCTGGAATTAGGGGATTCTAGGGGACCAGTTCTGCTGCTTGAATATTACGTCATTCTGTAGTACATGTACATGCGTATTGTACATGTATTACGTCATTCTACAATACATGTACATGTGTATTGTACATGTATTACGTCATTCTGTAATACATGTACATGTGTATTGTACATGTACATGTAGCTTTTGTTCCAATGAGTATCCGTGTTGACTATGCTTACTGGATTTCATTCGTGTGACCAGTTCAGGCAGTATCTCTGAAGTCTGATATCCCCTGTGGAACCAACCAACTACAGAGTCAATACTTGACTAACTGTCTGGCGATCCAGCATGGCAGTCGGCATTATTGTAGTGGCGTCTGGAGCTGGTCCCACCTGACAAGCCTGGTGCATGTTCACAACGATCGAAACTGTTGTGGTCCAGCAGGCAGTCAAGCATCAACAACACGTGATCATGCATTTGACAGCTTTACTCCTACATGAGGAGATCCTGACTCGCAACGTCCCGTCAGTGTAGTCCCAGGTTTTCCCTTCTCTCAAACGTCACCAAAAAGAGTCACGATAATCAGCATTGAAATGCAAAAAAGACTGCCTATAGAGTGCTCTGGAAGAGAACCTTGAAAAAGGTACCTGCACCCAGCTCCTAGCATGGCTACTGGGCACATACGCTGTGAATGGATAGACTACAAAGTCATGTGCAATGTACTATCATTGCCCCCATAGAACGTCTCGTTGTTCGCGTTCGATGCAGCTTTCTTCACCGCGAAGCAGTGTAGGGTTCCGCTTCACGCAGCTCGCCGGTTGGAATACCTCCGTTTTCTGTGCCTGCACACGCGTCGCAGCAGGCAGATCCAAAATACTTGCTTGCTTCACTGTGCGATTTGAAGCCAGCATTTCGGGTCCGCTGCGCACACTGTCCAATTAGAACCAGTCTCCGAATGGCCAGCAGTGATGGAGTCTGGCGCCAGAGCGTTCAGGCCTCCCCTTGGTCTCACACCGTTCCAGGGCTTGGGACGTTGCTGGGCAGAGTTCCGATGTGATCAATGCGACAATACCTGGTCGAGCCGCTCATCCTGGCGAGACACCGCGCAGGAATGTCGCAGCTGCGGTCGTTGGATATACCCGCACAACCAAAATCCGCAGAAACTACGCGACGATCCGCGACCAAGTAAAGAAGACCGCGCGGAGCACGAACAAAGTTCCTGTGAGAAGTGCAAGCAGCTCGGCGAGAACTGTATGCGAATCTTGCAACCAAATTTCGAGTGTCTGGCGGCCAATGGAGGCTGCGGCAAAATCTGGATAAGCACAACGTCCCATAATGAAACGGAGTGTCCTGATTGTGGCGCGTTGATCACGTGCAGCGATCGTGAGCCTTGGAGCCGATACGGCGTACGCTATTTCTGCGTAACCTGCTACAGAAGGTGGCGGTGTGGCGGAAGCCTGCGTGATGCGACCGTCAAGGTTTGCCACAAGTGCAACAGCGACGTGTGGCCGGACGAGGAACAAGACAGTCGCCATGGTTACCATGGTCTTCAACTGTATGACGACGACGGCAATGGTGTCACGCCAGGGAGCAGAACGCGCATTTCTAACTCGTGGAAGGATATTGCAGATCACGTGAGCACGTTCTCAGAAGGTCGCCGTGAGAGGGACGGTCAAGAGAGGTACCACCGTGACGGGCCCCGGGAACGACGTCGCCGTGAAAACGACCTCCTCGATAGAGACGGCGCTACTCGTATCGGAGGCAGTGGACGGCGGAATGGTCGACTTCGCCGCAGAGGCAGAAGAGGACGGGCTGGCAGAAGGCGCGGTCTGGCACCTGCTCACCTGCCACGGAAGGAACCTGCCGCGTCGAGGATCATGCGAAACGTCACAGAAATGTGTGGTACTCCATTGCAAGTCACAGCGATTTTGGGCTGACGTATTGATTTTTGTATTGTATTTTACACAAGAGAGAGATTGGAAGCTTTGTTACAACTCTGAGTTTCACGTGTTACTACAATCATCAGGCGACTGTATTGTATTTTATTATTTTTGCTTGGGTATTCCTAAGGTCTCCTATACAGGGTGCCCGAGATGAATGAATTTGTTTAAAGTTCCTGGCGAAATAAATTGGGGATGTCATTAATGTGAAGGGATTTGGGAAGCGCACTAAAAGCATCATCAAGTCCGCATGGGTTTGTCCAGTTTCAGCGGATTGAAAAATACATGTATACAGCTGCTGCCCTGTACGAGATCATGCCGTAGGGTAGACTACATTTTAGATGTGACATTGTATTTCCGCTTTTCAAACGAGAAAGAGGGCCAGTTTGGATTCGTCGTAACTCAACTCATTCTCGTTTAAAACGCTCTACACTTTGTGCATCGAGCATTTAGCCGGCAATTTGCCAAGATTTACTCCTTTGTATTTCCTCTTTTCTACTGTAAAGATCCTGGAAGTTGCTCCACACATCCGTGTACAGTAAACCCTGTGACTAACGACCACCCCTTGGGGCCAGAGAAAGCGGTCTTTAGTGGCAGGTGGTCCTTAGCTAGAGGTAGGCATGGGCGGGTAATGCTAACATTATGGCTGGCATTATAGTCCCTTTTTTCCAGGTGGTATAATGCTCGGGAGAATGAAATTGAAGACACCACTGCAGCTGTACTTATGGTTGATAAATATGGTGGTAAAGACACACCTGGCAATATGGCGGTAAACACACGCCTGCCCACACACGCTCTCTAGGCTGCAAAGTTCTGGCACAGAGCTCTCCTTCTCACCACCACCACCATCAGTTCGCGCCTGGCGCCTGGTCGATGCATGGCTGGCGGTATACGGCATAGCAGGCTGGTACACGTATACCGCCAGCCATGCATCGACCAGGCGCTAGGCGCGAACTGATGGTGGTGGTGGTGAGAAGGAGAGCTCTGTGCCAGAACTTTGCAGCCTAGAGAGCGTGTGTGGGCAGGCGTGTGTTTACCGCCATATTGCCAGGTGTGTCTTTACCACCATATTTATCAACCATAAGTACAGCTGCAGTGGTGTCTTCAATTTCATTCTCCCGAGTCAAGCTCCGTATGAAGACATCCAAGAAGAAGATTGCCTGATGAGTCCAGCGGGGACGAAACGTACGTCGCAATCGAGCTATGTCGTTGCTGTGTCATCATCTATGTGCCATGCGCTACTTGGTGTACCAGCCTGCTATGCCGTATACCGCCAGCCATGCATCGACCAGGCGCCAGGCGCGAACTGATGGTGGTGGTGGTGAGAAGGAGAGCTCTGTGCCAGAACTTTGCAGCCTAGAGAGCGTGTGTGGGCAGGCGTGTGTTTACCGCCATATTGCCAGGTGTGTCTTTACCACCATATTTATCAACCTGGTATAATGCTGGCATTTTAACACCATTTCGCATGCAAAATTGGCATTACAAGCATAATTGCCGGTCGACAACGGTGTCGTGCATGAAGCTGGCTAGGTCCAGTTCCGAAAATCGTGCATCTGAACCCGTCCGGCTTCGTCCGGAGACTTTAAAAAAATGTTTTGGTCATGTAGTTCACTCTAGGCACCGGCGGATTGTGCCGGCAGAAAAATTGGCAGGATTCGGTACATTTTCTGGTGAGTTTCATGCATGTTTGGTATGTGGATAAAGAAATGGAGCAGAATTCGAGGAATTGCCCGCCATAAGGTTTGTATGGTTCTGCCAATTTCACTGCTTTTCGAGCAGAATCTGCCACCTTTTCGAGCAGAATCCGCCAGTCCCTAATTCACTCCCCCAGTGTAAATCCTTTTGAAAAAATACAACCAGTACAAACACTGTACAGTGTACATGTGTGCCCTGGGCTGTATTTAGCGCATCAGACACTGTCATAGCAACAATGCCTAATCAGACACTGTTGTAGCGACAATGCCTAACCCCTGGGAGATACTTAGTAGCGTTGTGAGAACCTTTAATTTCCACACACAGCTCAACATGCGACACTGGCTCGTTCTGCTGCCGGGCCCCTCGCTCACCAGACGAGGCGAATTCGAATCATCCTGCGGATTAGTATAGTCTGATATGCTTCGCTAACGATGTCATGTTTTGTTTATACAATATTTTTTATTTGCACAAGACTTGCTGATCGTGCCAGGAGTGTTCGATCGGTCAGCAAGCATGTACATTTCAGGTAGAAACTATATGGACCGTGCTAAAGCAAAGGCGGCAATGCACCTCAACCAGCCAAGCCCGTTGGCAACAGCCCCAACCGATCGTTATTCGGGGTACACACACCGACCAACCGAACTGTCGGACACAACAAGGACAAATGCATGCACACACACACGCGCGCGCACGCACACCCACACCCACACACACGTGCGCACATACACACACACACACACACACACACACACACACACACACACACACATACACACACACACACACATACACACACACACACACACATGCGTACCCATGCACACATACGGACGCAGTAAGAGTTAAACTCATGAACCATTAGTCCTCTTTTACGCACACAACAATGGAGAATAAAAGGCAGAACGTGAGAAAGGGTGAAATTGTTCCGTGAAGCTAGTGATTTGCAATTTAACAAACGAACTATATGCCAGATCTAGAATACCATGCCGGAGCAATACGACCAGAGGTCGAAGAATTCCAACGTGCTGCCCTTATACAGCTACCAACAGAGCGCTACGTTCACGCAACACAATGAGCGAATAGCCTCACCATCGCACAATTAGCGCCTAAATTATAAGTTTTAAAACCATGCGCAAATTATTCCTATCTTGCTGAGTCTGCACTGAAATGCTGCGTGTACACTCGTTCTCACACATACTCTGTTACCGGGCAATCTTGGCAAACCCGATGCGCTTGTTCTCGTAGTCGAATACCGTCAGGAAGGCCTTGAGGAAGGAGTCGCCCAGGATCCAGGACGGGGACATGTTGCTGGCGAGGAACGTGCTCACGCAGATCGCTCGTTGCGTGCCGTCGTCATCCGTGATGTTCATCCGCAGCAGGTATGTCTTGCTGGTCAGGTTGATGGTGACGCCCTGCACTGCCATGCGGATGACCGGGTGCTCGGCGGTGCAGCGCAGCTGCGTGAATATGCCCATCAGCTTGACGCTGGTGTTGATGGCGCCCAGGGCCACGTTGAGCTTGTCGACGGCTTTCTGAGGACCGACGATCAGCGACGTGCCCGTATCGGCGATGGCCTGGCAGCCTCCGGGGCACAGGTCCAGAGCGCCGAGCTGAACGTTGTTCACCGAGACGGGGACGGTCATGGAGAGGATGTTGAACGTCCAGAACGCGTTGTCGTACACCGCGACGTAGTAGATCTTCCCGGTGTAGTGCCGCGGGTCCACGCCACCAAACACTAGCCGCCCGCCGTCCACCGCTTTCTCGGCGGCGTTGTTCTCGACGGTGTTGAGATAGATAGAGAAGGCGGCCGTGTTGATGAGCCCCTGTGACTTCAGGTAGTGTGTGATGCTCGGCGCCTGGGCAAGCAGCAAGGCGTGTAGAGAACACACAGTCATATCCACCGCATACACATGCACACACACGCACGCACGCACGCACGCACGCACGCACACACACACACACACACAGATACGTTCATTAATAACAATAATTATTGCTATTATACTGCATTCATTGGTTTGAGGGGAAGACGCAAACGGGAAAAATCTGAAGAAAAAATTGCCTACCATCAGCGGGACTAGAACCAGGGACCTTCGCTTGAGGCCAGAGATGCTCTAACCACTGAGCTATGGTGTAGCTGTCATAGTAAAGACCATCAGCAAACCGTCGGGCGCGACGATTGGCACAAACTGGGAACGAGGCCAGCGCGCGTTAAGCTTGAATCGTTTCGTGAGCACGATTGGAGCAGCCCCAACGGGTGATCACGAAACGATTGCGAGTCCAGTTGCATCATGGATCGCGCATCACCCGGATCACGTGCCTGGATGGTTCAACGCACGGCTTCGTGCCGTGCACGCTTTGACGATTGGAAATCGGAGCTGTCCAATCCTTCGACCGCACACGTGACGGTTTGCTTATGGTCTCTGATAAGGAGATGACGGGGCAGCCAATAGTCGTGTACGCACCGTATCACGTGCAGGTGCAGTGCAACTCTGATAACACACACCCCAATATGGGGAACAGGAATTGTACTCAGCGTCCAAGGTACAGTCTGTATCGGCTATAGCGTGCCCATTTGATTTCCGTGATTTTATCACTATAACCGATGCATCACTATATTATGCGATACAATCGATTTTTTTCTTTCTTTTTTCGATCGACACATGAAAGGCAAGGAGATACTTCCAGCATGGCATTTTGACAAATGAGCATGCTGCATACATGTAGTTGACAGTGTCCGCATTTCCATAAAAAAAATCGTTATGTACATGTACATGTACCACTATCTAAATAAGCAATGTGAAGAAAGTAAAAAATAGGGCCTTTGATATTATTGCTACATGTATTTTAAAGTTATCACTATAGCCAATAATAATATAGTGTGTTATGCATGTTTTGATTCTTTGTTGCCATCATAATATCCGATATATCATTACATCCGATAATATTGGTTATAGTGATATTTTTACTGGATAAAATACGTTTTGCTTTTGATATTTCGTACCAATATCACTGTAGCCGATATATTCTTATAGCCGGTCACTCTATAGCCGATACAGACTGTACTTAGTAAAAGCCATTATTCTAACGAGGCGCATATATGGCCACTGCCTACTGAAACCGACCGGTCTATGTCTACCATTGGACCATTGGACCATTGGATGCCCATCGCCGGAGGCGATGATAGCGATGCTACAGCAGAAGCCATAGCAGCTTGTGCTGGGATTGCACCATTCAACAGCTTGCAAGGCTGAAGAATTGACCGCCACTATTCAGCCTGGTCTACACCACACAGCTATGAAGTGGCTTTTTGTGGCCAGTGAATCCCTACTTTTTGGTCTATTTTCATATTTTTCCCGCACACACATCACACCACATACTCCGGCATGCACTGGCTGTTGGTAACCACCCAGGAGAATGAAAGAAAAGTCAGGAGGAGTCTGAGAAAGAGACGAAAGACGTGTCTGACCATAATCGTCGGGAATCGAACCCGCAATCTCTCGATAGGAAATCGCTGCACATACCACTGCACCATATGGGACACCAAGGGTAACGATTCTCACGCATTCTCAACGCTCACTAGGAACACTATATGTATCGATTTCTGTATAACATTTCTATTTTAACGAAAGATTTCTCTTCGTTAACTTGTTAGATTTAGCAATTTGTTAGATATAGGGCTTTCACAGTATTTGTTATCCCCAAATACTTCACTATTGGACAATACATCCGTGCTCCGGACAATGTTTGCACTAACCAGGATTTTGTCTTACCTAAGTACGTACTACAGAGGTGTATGCATTATCAGAGTATGTACTAAGGGGGTGTATGTATTATCAGAGTACGTACTAAGGGGGTGTATGTATCATCAGAGTATGTGCTAAGCAAGGGTTTGTCTGACCAGAGTACATACTAAGGGGGTGTATGTATTATCAGAGTATGTACTAAGCAAGGGTTTGTCTGTGCGTCTGTGTGTAGTGTGGAATTAAACAAGACTACGAGTGTGAGATCGCCTAATCACAGCCCGCCGCGCGAAACGCAAAGGGCTGTGACGTAGGCTGATCGAACACGAGTACGAGTGTTTTGATTACATTTATGACATGCACCCACGCTTGAAACTCATATCCAACTTGTAAATACTTCGCGAAGGGCTGTGATTGGCTGATAGAACATGAACACGACAGTTTTGATTGGATTTCTGACATGAACACACACTTCGATCTTCCTATCGCACTTGAAAGCACGACTCAACCTTCTGGAGACAGAGTCGAGTAAAAAAAAAGCGAGCTTGACCAGTAAATCAAAGCCCTAGTGGAGCGGGCTTTGATAGTAAAATCAAAGTCCGCTCCACTAAATATGGAGTTCTACTTCTTGTAGCATGCTTTGATCCCCTCATCTAGGCCCTGCTAGGTGCAATGCGATTGGTCATCTCCGTGCCTACAGTCTTGTGACATGTCAGAATGTATTATCAGAGTATGTACTAAGGAGGTGTATGTATTATCAGAGTCCGTACTAAGGGCGCGTTCAAATTGTCTTCATCAACTGTTCTAACAAATTTTATAAAGAGATTAGTTGAAGTGTCCCATTAGAACGGTTTCTATCATTTTAGAGTTTTTCAGTGGAATTGTCATGGCGATGATGACGTCCGATCAGATCGACCATCTCCACGTACTACGTGACGTAGCTATTCCAAACTCTTCGAAACTAATCCACCTTCCCATCGGATGAGTTTCGAGGAGTTTCGAGGAGCTTCGTTTTTTTCTGAAGAGGCCAATAAGGCCACCTCTTCAGAAAAACGAAGCTCCTCAAAAAGTCAAAGAGTGACAATTCGAACGCGTACTAAGTAAGTGTATTGTGTGAGAACTCGTGCGAAATGCATCTGGACCAACAACGTCTGATGTGGGGGGAGCAGTACTTTAATACTGTATCAGACCTTGTCAAATGCTGGCAGCATTGCATGTTATCATTTTTGTTTTGCATATTATGCCTGGTCCACAATAGGCAGATATTTCGGCCGGTTATGGAATCGTACGAAAAATCCTCAAGATTGGCGCGATAATTGCCTGGTGTGGACGGCATTGTCGCACACGTTTCCGACAAATTTATGTGTAGTTAAAAAAAAATTGTGTATCATGGTATATAGGTCCGACCCAGTCGGCTGATTTCATGCCGGAGTCGGTGTCGGAGCATCGGCCGAAAATCGGCCTAGTGTCGACCAGGCATTAGACAAATTCTCACCTGCCCAACAGCTATGGAGCTACGACCCAAGCCCATGATTCCATCGTACTCCCCATTTCTGAACTCCAGCGACAGGAGTGTGGCTTCGGCAAACAGGACATTCTTCATCGTCGCTCCTCCGATGGTGACAGAGTCATGGCCGAAGACCCCGCGCACCAACCCACTGCCGTACGTAAGCGAGAAGGATCGCTGTTGTGATGCATACGTGCTCGACAAGGAGTGGTCGTATCGACGCAGGTTTGGACAGCCGGTCGCATTGCCGGCAATGAACAGACCCTTGCTCTTCTTCAGGTGGGTGGCTTTCTTGTGGCAGTCGACACGTGACGACACCACCCACAGGTTGGACGAGCCGCTATCGAACTGTACGAAGAACTTCTGCGGCGGCGTTCCGACGTAGATTGCTCCGAAGTACGCATCGTTCACTACAGTCAGCATGTGCTCCTCGATCAGCTTTTGCTTCGACGGCGCCTCGACGGTCACCGCACTGTTGCCGTCTCCGCTGCGCCGCTGCATCGCCTCCTCTTGCTGCGTGCGCACCTGCAGCTCCGCCAGGTGTTCCGTCATGGCTACAATTTCCCTGGACGTCGCACCGCGCGCCATTAGGCTAGAGAACACGCTAGGTGCGCGCAGTACATTGACGTGAAGCAGCTTGTCTTCGGCGACACACCTTGGACACAGCGCGGACAGCGGCACTGCCGCCATCATCACCAGGAGAAGACCGTGCATTGTCTTGCCAAATAGATTTGCCATGATGTCCGGCTTCCGCTCCGTGCACGATAGTCGACAGCCGGACGTGCCTGCCGGTCTGCTCCGCTGTGTGGCGGAAAACAACGGGCGCGGTCGTCCGAGAAGCGCAGCCCGACTTCAATCAAAGCACAAGTAGATCATTTTGTTTGCTTTCGTACAACGTTGGAAATAATGTTTTGAAATTCTCTGCCCCTCTCCCTTGCGACGTGAAGGGATCGAGCTCCGAGTTGAAATGAACCTAAATAAAAATCACCACCTCCGGAGAACAGGAGCGTAGCACCTGTGTACGGGCACTGACAGGTCCAGTGCCCGTTGGAGTGTGCAGCGACAATGCAGTGACCTCCTAATAATGAGTCCTATCCATAAAATAAAACGCTTTCCTTTGGCCTTGGCCATGGCCTTGGTCAACTCGACATTTTTACATGACAAAAATGCGTAAGTACCAGCATGACACCTGTTCTTGATCCTGTGCATGCATGCGTGCATGGGGTTATGGCCCAAGCCGTGGCCATTTCTAGTTCTGACAAGTGACAGAACTGAGAAGTGCCAGCCCAGTTTTTCTAAGTAGTTCTGTAAGTTTGTGCCACAAGTACACTGTGAAGTGACCGGATGGCATCGCATGATTATAGCATGCACGCCCGATCCGTGACGACCGTTCCTTGCGATGTTGGTACGTATTGTACATGCGTAACATGGCCTTTAGTCGCACTTTACTCTTTAGCCTCTTTCTGTGTGACCATGCATGGTGTACTGTGACTATTGCTAACTTCTCAGCTGTGGCGGAAGCGAGACCCTACCGATGAGGTTGAAGATGGAGAGGGTCACGCACCACCATCAGCACACTGCTTAGAAAGTAGTCCCAAGACTAATCCTCCGCAATGTCCAACGTAGTGGCGTGGGACCAGCAGCAGCATGCAGCCTTTCACGGTGGTACCCCTTCGCTATGCCGTCAATGTCGTGTTTATATTCACAGCGTGGATAGTTCTTCCTCTGCATGTAGATCTACATGATTGTGGTTGATCAAAGGCACAGGTGACATTGGACTACACATTCATGTACATAATATGTGGGGTAGTGGCTTCGCTGTTAGCGTTATGGAGAACCTCATTTCCTCTGTTATGTGCTGCGCTGATGAGTCCACAAAGGACGAAACAGTTCTGTCCGCAGATTGAGTACTGTCGACCCTCTCTAATCCGGCACCTTTTGCAACGGCATTTTCTGCTGGATGAACAAGGGTGCTGGATTATCAAATCCTGCCCTCCAACCCGGCCCACCTATTAACATACAATGTCATGTTTGTGTCGTACGTCAAAATGTAGGCATTTTCTGTGTCAATCCAAGTACAAATGTACATTTACTTTGTGGAATGCATGTCTTTAACATACGCTTGGGAATATCCTGTGCACTGGCATAGGATATTCTAAGTGTATGTTACATGTGTTGTGTATGTTAAAATGCTTCCTGACGGTATGCGATGTACAACTGGCGTCTGCTGGATTAGAAAATCGAATTACGAGCCAGAAAGTAACAGGTTTGCAAGGGTGCTGGATAAACTAGTGCCGGATTAGAGAGGGACGACTTATACATCGTAGTCTACATGTGGATCTACTGGTCCTCAACTCAAGACTACTAATACCGCATGATACAAAGAAGCCTTGCTTGGTAGTTTAGCATGTATTTCGATTTTGACAGCATGTTACAACTTACATGGCGAGGACGCATAGTGCTCCTGACTACAACCATAACCTCGTTGGCAGAGTCCTGGTCTTGCAATACGGTTCAAATGGTCGCAAGACCGGGGACTCTGCCAACCGGGTTATGGTTGTAGTCAGGAGCACTATGCGTCCTCGCCTTGTAACATGCTGTCAAAATCGAAAAACACATCAATACCGCATGAGTAGTACACAATCTTTTTCATTTCACGCTATCATCCCGTAGAATCATTCATTCGCGCCATGGTCCAAGCTTGCGCCATATCGAAGAATTGTAGTCAAGTAAGTAAGTTGCTGTCTGATAATAATAAAATAATAATTCGCGGGATTCGCGTTGGCATCGCTTGAATGTTCAGAAACACACAAACTAGCCTTCGCTTCCGCAGGCCACCACTATGCCTATGCCTGCTGTCTGATGATCGGTTAAAATCGTGAAGCTCGGATTTACAGCAGAAACGCTTTTTTTAAGTGTGTATGACTGTATGTCTCTCTCTCTCTCTCTATCTCTCTCTCTCTCTCTCTCTCTCTCTCTCTCTCTCTCTCTCTCTCTCTCTCTCTCTCTCTCTCTCTCTCTATATATATATATATATATATATATATATCTATCTATCTATCTCTCTCTCTCTCTCTCCCATCTCTCTCTCTCTCTCTCTCTCTCTCTCTCTCTCTCTCTCTCTCTCTCTCTCTCTCTCTCTCACGGGTGGCAGGTCGTTTCTTTTTCGGTTGAGGTAGGTGTCTGTCTTTCTTAAGAACGGATATCCAGCATCACTGTTAGCGAAACTACTCACGAACAATGCGCCCCGTAAGGAATTGACAATCGGCCCGGCTCCTTGTCGTGTCTTCCTGTGCCAGCCTTGGAAAGGCGCGGAGTCGACAAAGGTCAGTCGTATTGTCAAGTCTATTGTCCAGAAGACGTACTATGCAGTGAATGTAGTAACTGTCTTCACCACGATACGTTCCTTCACGGTGTTGAAGGACGTCCTGTCGACCCATCATTTGAGTCACCTCATTTATCATTTTGAATGCCGACAGTGCGGTAGTCGGTATGTTGGCAGGACGCTTCAACACTTGTCCGAACGTATCAAACAACACGTCCCATTGTCCTTGTTGTCAAAAGCGGCCAGGGCAGGCAGGCCAAAGCGTGGGAGGCCACGAAAACACCCGTTGCCTACTACTACGCCTGTCAGTATTACAACACAACCAGGAACGGATACAACACCGGAATCAACAGGAGCGCAACACATGAATCTGGTGTCACTCTTGACGACAACACCACGGCATGGAAGACCACCGGACGATCGTTCGTTAACAAACCCGACGGCGGTAACGGAAAGATCACCAGGAGAACGAAACGAAAATGGAAGAAAAACGAATCTGAGGACAAGCCAGAGACTAGCGGAGACACGACTGAGAAAAATCGAGAAGGCGGAACCAGTAGTGGCAGGTGAAAGTACGGGCGCAGCAGTGAACACGTCAAGGAGAAAGAAGCGATGGCATGAGGAGATGGAGATGGAGGATGATGATGGGGATGAACAGGATGGTCAGGAGGAAAGCAAGGGTGAGCAGGAACAGGAAGTGGAGGATGAGAGTGATACTGACGAGGAGGAGTTCGACATCGACAAGAGCAAGTCTGCCATCTACAAGCATTTGGTGTCCAGTCCGGATTGTCGTAAGTTGTTTGACGATTCCTGGTTTAGTGTTATTTGTTGCGCACGTTTCTTTAAGCAGTTGCAGGTGTTGGAAGCTGTATATATTCGCACACGTGATCCTGTTCTATGCAAGCAAAAAGAAAATGTTGTAGCACTCACACTTTTTAAATAATACGCACTCACCAGTTTTTGTCCACACGCACTAACAGCTGCCACATTCATCTACTGCTACCATTCTCCGATACACTGCAAAGGTTCACACTACACGCGTTATGCATAACCGCTAGCTGTGCTGCATTCTCACGCTTCTTTTCATGTTACTCTAGCTATATAACTGGTTGTTTTAGTGATTCTGTAACAGGTAGCCGAGTGGTAGGCGCGGTGAAATCAACAAGAATTAGTTTTATTCTACTTATTTCAGGTACACACCTGAAATATAATTATTAGTGAAAGAAGAAGCGGCAAAATAAATGAGTTTCTCTCCGGTGCACACCTGGAGGTTGAATAGCTCGTTATTATCAAAATCTCATCTAAACAGAAATGCGCAGCAGCTTTTATGCAGCAGACGCCGTACGCTTACATACGGAGATACACTAACTATACATCAGGCAAAGCTCCGTATTAGTTCCGTACTACTTCCGTATTGGTCGGGCAGGGATACTACAATTCTTACTATGTGACGATGTTCCACTGATGATGGTCACACGAAAACGTTCTGGAAATTGTTTCATTTTAATTGTTTATACATGGTTATGAGTGCACAATTGATATTTTTCATTGCTATCTTTCCCTATTATTTCTTATTATTTCTGCTTTTCATCTCATTACAAAAATTCTGCGCATTTTTTTCTCCATCTGCGCATAAAATCTAGACTGACAACCTGCTTGTTAAATCATGCACCTGCTTTCAGGCGTAAAAAACCCTGTTGTAGAGGTCTCAGTCCTCATTTGTTAGACTTACCTGTCTTTATAAATGTAACTTACCTCTCTCTCTCTCTCTCTCTCTCTCTCTCTCTTTCTTTCTCTCTCTCTCTCTCTCTCTCTCTCTCTCTTTCTCTCTCTCTCTCTCTCTCTCTCTCTCTCTCTCTCTCTCTCTTCTCTCTCTCTCTCTCTCTCTCTCTCTCTCTCTCTCTCTCTCTCTCTCTCTCTCTCTCTCTCTCCCTCTCTCTCTCTTTCTCTCTCTCTCTCTTTCTCTCTCTCTCTCTCTCTCTCTCTCTCTCTCTCTCTCTCTCTCTCTCTCTCTCTCTCTCTCTCTCTCTCTTTCTTTCTCTCTCTCTCTCTTTCTCTCTCTCTCTCTCTCTCTCTCTCTCTTCTCTCTCTCTCTCTCTCTCTCTCTCTCTTTCTCTCTCTCTCTCTCTCTCTCTCTCTCTCTCTCTCTCTCTCTCTCTCTTTCTCTCTCTCTCTCTCTTTCTTCTCTCTCTCTCTCTCTGTCTCTCTCTCTCTCTCTCTCTCTCACGGGTGGCAGGTCGTTTCTTTTTCGGTTGAGGTAGGTGTCTGTCTTTCTTAAGAACGGATATCCAGCATCACTGTTAGCGAAACTACTCACGAACAATGCGCCCCGTAAGGAATTGACAATCGGCCCGGCTCCTTGTCGTGTCTTCCTGTGCCAGCCTTGGAAAGGCGCGGAGTCGACAAAGGTCAGTCGTATTGTCAAGTCTATTGTCCAGAAGACGTACTATGCAGTGAATGTAGTAACTGTCTTCACCACGATACGTTTCCTTCACGGTGTTGAAGGACGTCCTGTCGACCCATCATTTGAGTCACCTCATTTATCATTTTGAATGCCGACAGTGCGGTAGTCGGTATGTTGGCAGGACGCTTCAACACTTGTCCGAACGTATCAAACAACACGTCCCATTGTCCTTGTTGTCAAAAGCGGCCAGGGCAGGCAGGCCAAAGCGTGGGAGGCCACGAAAACACCCGTTGCCTACTACTACGCCTGTCAGTATTACAACACAACCAGGAACGGATACAACACCGGAATCAACAGGAGCGCAACACATGAATCTGGTGTCACTCCTTGACGACAACACCACGGCATGGAAGACCACCGGACGATCGTTCGTTAACAAACCCGACGGCGGTAACGGAAAGATCACCAGGAGAACGAAACGAAAATGGAAGAAAAACGAATCTGAGGACAAGCCAGAGACTAGCGGAGACACGACTGAGAAAAATCGAGAAGGCGGAACCAGTAGTGGCAGGTGAAAGTACGGGCGCAGCAGTGAACACGTCAAGGAGAAAGAAGCGATGGCATGAGGAGATGGAGATGGAGGATGATGATGGGGATGAACAGGATGGTCAGGAGGAAAGCAAGGGTGAGCAGGAACAGGAAGTGGAGGATGAGAGTGATACTGACGAGGAGGAGTTCGACATCGACAAGAGCAAGTCTGCCATCTACAAGCATTTGGTGTCCAGTCCGGATTGTCGTAAGTTGTTTGACGATTCCTGGTTTAGTGTTATTTGTTGCGCACGTTTCTTTAAGCAGTTGCAGGTGTTGGAAGCTGTATATATTCGCACACGTGATCCTGTTCTATGCAAGCAAAAAGAAAATGTTGTAGCACTCACACTTTTTAAATAATACGCACTCACCAGTTTTTGTCCACACGCACTAACAGCTGCCACATTCATCTACTGCTACCATTCTCCGATACACTGCAAAGGTTCACACTACACGCGTTATGCATAACCGCTAGCTGTGCTGCATTCTCACGCTTCTTTTCATGTTACTCTAGCTATATAACTGGTTGTTTTAGTGATTCTGTAACAGGTAGCCGAGTGGTAGGCGCGGTGAAATCAACAAGAATTAGTTTTATTCTACTTATTTCAGGTACACACCTGAAATATAATTATTAGTGAAAGAAGAAGCGGCAAAATAAATGAGTTTCTCTCCGGTGCACACCTGGAGGTTGAATAGCTCGTTATTATCAAAATCTCATCTAAACAGAAATGCGCAGCAGCTTTTATGCAGCAGACGCCGTACGCTTACATACGGAGATACACTAACTATACATCAGGCAAAGCTCCGTATTAGTTCCGTACTACTTCCGTATTGGTCGGGCAGGGATACTACAATTCTTACTATGTGACGATGTTCCACTGATGATGGTCACACGAAAACGTTCTGGAAATTGTTTCATTTTAATTGTTTATACATGGTTATGAGTGCACAATTGATATTTTTCATTGCTATCTTTCCCTATTATTTCTTATTATTTCTGCTTTTCATCTCATTACAAAAATTCTGCGCATTTTTTTCTCCATCTGCGCATAAAATCTAGACTGACAACCTGCTTGTTAAATCATGCACCTGCTTTCAGGCGTAAAAACCCTGTTGTAGAGGTCTCAGTC
>NC_088645.1:40738683-40747021 GCF_964019385.1 Sycon ciliatum | reverse complement strand
GCCGGATTAAAGAGGGACGACTTACTAGTATACTGTATATCACCTTATTTTCGGTGTTGTAAAATTTCGGTAAAAGCCAACCCCTGACCTTTCGGTGTAAGGATAAATTCGGTATGCATGGCACCAAAAAAAAAAAAAAAAAAAAAAAAAAAAAAAAAAAAAAAAAAAAAAAAAAAAAAAACGCTTTTGCACTAATATCTCCGCCAAGGCCAAAAGGCTCCACATATGCATACATGTTATGTATGTACATGTACATGTACATACAATGTACTACCGGTATACCATATTTTGGTATTTCGGAAAATTTAGGTGTAATGTTAAATTAGGTGATCCAGGACCAGTACCGAAGTTACCGAAATTTAAATTACACCGAAATAAAGGTGTTATACAGTACATGGTCCATGTAGATCGGGATGACATCCTTCTCGACACCGCAAGCAGATCCGTAGCAACCCTAAATCAAGTCTTATCAGTTGCTGTGTCAAACTTGGCTGACTACCTACACGGGAAAGGCCTGGTTTTAAACCCTGACAAGACGCAGGTCTTAGCCATTGAGGCATCACGCCGTAGTACCCTGGAACTCAACGTTAACTGCAACGGGACGCCTCTCACCCAGACCACCACTGCTCGCTTTCTGGGCCTACAGATCGATTCCTGTCTTCGGTGGGACGCGCAGGTCTCCAGCATAGTACGTAAAACTTCCCAGAAGCTAACCACCCTGAGAACCATTCGCCCGTCGCTATCTGAACGCCAGTCGCTCCTCTTCTATTCTGCCCTTATACTTCCTGACATGCTTTATGGATCAAACGCGTTCTTCTCTGCCCTCACGGCTCAGCAGCGGCACCAGCTCACTGTCCTCGACAAGCGATGTGTTCGCTGCGTAGCCAATCTGCCCTTCCCGTCCCATACCACTCCTATATACACTCGCCTTTCCCTGACCCCGGTAATTGAACGTGCCAAATGCAAACTCCGTTTCCTTATGCACCGTGTCCACATCAGCAGCATCAGCCCTCTTCTGAAAGATAGAGTAGCCCTCCAACCTCCCTGTAACACCCGTGGCAATGACAATTGCAAATACGTTGTTCCGCTAACTCGGCGAACATCTGGCGACAGCCGACCATTGGTTTCCGCCGTGAAGCTTTGGAACACCCTGCCACAGGAACTCACCTCCGCTCGTCGTCCAACCCCGTTTAAAAGATTGCAGAAAGTGTTTTTCTACGGCCGAATAGCACCTCCCTCTGGCATAGGTCCTCCTATTTCTCCCTGATTGTTACTTCGTTCGAACTTGACTTGTAATTACCGGTACAAATACTTCCTTTTGACTGTTTTCTCATTTTCGCAAGTGAAGCTTTATCGAGCCACACTTTTTATTCTATCGCCATCATAATATTGAGCATCAATGCCCGTTTGGTTTGCGATGTAAAATAAAACTTCAATCAATCAATCTACTGGTCCTCAACTCAAGGCTACTAATACCGCATGATATAAAGAAGCCTTGCTTGGTAGTTAACATGTTTTTCGATTTACAACCATAACCTCGTTGGCAGAGTCCTGGTCTTGCAATACGGTTCAAATGGTCGCAAGACCGGGACTCTGCCAACCGGGTTACGGTTGTAGTCAGGAGCACTGTGCGCACTATGCGTCCTCGCCTTGTAACATGCTGTCAAAATCGAAAAACATAATTATACCGCATGAGTAGTACACAATCATTTTCATTTCACGCTATCATCCCGTAGAATCATTCACTCGCGCCATGGTCCAAGCTTGCAGCCTATCAGCCATATCGAAGAATTGTAGTCAAGTAAGGGGCTATCAGGCATTATCGATAATTTTCACGAAACGAAAAAGTTTAGTTAGGACCCTCCCCCACCCACCCATCCCCCTGAACGAAAAATAGATTGACTTGACAGCAAGAATGCCTTGATGTCTCACATATCCATATTTTTCAAAACGAAACTCCCCTTGACCCACCCACCCATATACGAAACTTTTTCTCTTCGTGTAAAAGATCGATAATTAAGTAAGTTGCTGTCTGATGATCGGTTAAAATCGTGAAGCTCGGATTTTCAGCAGAAACGCTTTTTAATTCCTTCTTTCAAGTGTTTATGAGTGTATGTCTCTCTCTCAAGGTGTGACCAACTCTCCATCATTCTGTGTCCCTGTGTCTCACCTCCTCCCTTGTCTCTCTCTAACTCTCCTTCACACTCACTCTCCCTCCTTCCTTCCCTCCCCTTCCTTCTCCCCTTCTCCCCTCCATCTCTCTCTCTCTCTCTCTCTCTCTCTCTCTCTATCTCTCTCTCTCTCTCTCTCTCTCTCTCTCTCTCTCTCTCTCTATCTCTAGCTCTATCTATCTATCCCTCCGGCGCTGGAGAAGGGTGTCCACTCGCCAAAACGAGAGAGTCGCCAACGGTTGGAGAGTCCAGACTATTGACTGAAGCGAACATTGGACGCCGCTGCTGTCAGTGTTCATTTCGGTTTTTGGACGTTTGAACGATGCCGGTTGGTCGTTAGGCTTGAAGATCACCTTGACATTCTCTCAGCTTGTTTGTGAGTCTGCAACTGTAACCCATAGAGTCTGTGACTTGTACTGTGGACTATGGCCACCAATGAGCATGTCGACCTGGCCCTTCTGACGTTTGACTGCCTCCAAAATCTGGCCACCCGGAACGGCATCTCGAAATCTGATTCTCTCTCGCGGCCAGACCTGGTAGGAGCACTCCGGAAGGAGGGGATTGGGTCCCACCCCATCCTGGAAGGTATGACTGGTATAGGAGATATAACGACTGCCTTAGCCTCATTGTCCACCACAATAATGGATTTAAACAAGGAGATGATGGCGACAAGGGGGGCAGAGACGATGAAATTGCGTCCTTGAAACTTGAGATTCAACAACTCAGGCGGGAAATTGCTGACCTAAGAGACAATAGCGTACACACCGCAGTACACACACAGCATGCCATGCAACGCGTACACGGGAGCCACACGACCTCTGGCAGCACAGCACTGTACAGCGACGTACTAGCAGGAACATCCCAACAACCTGCACGTGCACCCGCTGGACCCTCCAGCTCAAGCCCGCCGGTACACACCCTGTACGGTACACACGCACATGCTGGCAGTGCCAGCCAGCCCAGTGCACACACTGTACAGCAACCTAGCACTGTCGACTCCGTCTCACACCGTACGCACACCCCTCAACCCGAATGGCAGGACGTCCAAGCAAGGCGTTTGCGCAGGGCTCAGCGTTCAAGCACACCCGTAGAAGGCAATACTAATATGCAGACATCCTTGATCACCAAGCGCGAGGAGAAGTCCCGCTACACAAACGAAACACCCCCCGCCGGTGGCCATGTTGCTGAGTTGACGGCAGCGCCCCGGGCAAAGCGTAAGGTCTTTTACATTGGGAACGTGCAACCTCACTGCTCCGCATCATCTATTGCTAAATGGTGCTCCGATCATGGGGTCGACATAGTGCAATGCGTCGTCTATGCATCAGCCTACTTCAGGACTGCATATGCACGCGTGACTGTGGAGGCAGCCGACGAGGAGAAAGTAGCCAATAAGGCATTCTGGCCTGACATGCTTTCCCACACCATCCGACCCTGGCGCTTCAAAAGTGACAGCTTTGGCACCAGCACAAACGATGTCGCAACAGCTAGCGAATGATGGCCAATTCCCACCTAAATCCACTGGCTCGGCCCTACTACCCGCGCTGCCAGGAAAAGCTAAACTTGTTCTCCATTAACTGCCGCTCCGTTCTCAACAAATCCGCAGAATTGTCGGCTATTGCCGAGATCCACAGACCTGACATTATCTGCCTCAGTGAAACCTGGTTAGCTCCAAGTGTCGCTCTTAGTATCTCTGGATACACCACCTTTCGGCGTGATCGACCTCCTAACGAAAACAAGTCTGGTACCGCCTCCAGGGGATATGGTGGAGTCGCTATTCTCGTTCGTGATCATCGTTTCAGTTGTATCCAACTTCGCAACGACCTCAGTCGCCCTACCTGTGAAACAGTGTGGGTGGAGCTTAAACCTTGTTCCGGCTCCCCAAAGCCTATTATTGTCTGTAGTGCCTATCGCCCACCCTCTGCCAAAAGCACAGAGATAAATCACTTCTGTAACATGCTCACCGATGCCCTGGTCACTATCCCCATGTCCTCGTACCACGTCATACTGACTGGAGACTTCAACTGTAAGCACCAGCACTGGTGCCCAACTGACTCAACGTCCCCCGCGGGAGCTGCGCTCTACCGCCACCTCACCTGCTTCGGACTAGAGCAGCTTGTGAATACCCCAACGCACACAACACCTGCAGGGACCCAGTCGTGCTTAGACCTTCTTTTCGTCAACAACCCCCAGCTTGCAACGGATATTAACACGACTTGCGCTCTTGGATCCTCGGATCATCTGACCGTGTCATGTCGGTTCGAGCTCTCACCATCGCCTGGCCAACATCTGCAGCAAGCACCACGCACACATTTCCCTTACCGCTATCGTCATGTCCCCTCTCACTGCTGGGACTCTCTTAATTCCGATCTCTCTCATTGTGACTGGTCATTTCTACGCCAAGGCAATTCCCCAACCGTTGACGACGCAGTCGATCGATTTTCAATCGTCCTGGAACAAACCTTCCAGCACCACCTCGCTGATTTTTCCACCCATTCTTGTCGGTCAAACACACGCACATCGTCTGTGACATCCAGTCCACCCTGGGTGTCGACTGTCCTCGTATCTGCGGTGAAACGTAAACGAGACCTCTTCAGTGTCAGCCGAAAATTTCCAACACCTGTCAATATGGAGGCCTACCGAGTTCAACGCAACTTTGTCAAATACCTATCCCGTAAAACCTACCGCTCTTACATCAGCTCCCTCTCTGCAACAATCTCATCACCCAATCGTCCTTCTCTCTATCAGTTCATTCGCACCCAGCGTCCCAGTGTCTCTCGCGCCCCAATCCAGTGCTTGATTGATCCTGATGGCAACCGTCAGTCTGAGGCAAAGTCCATTGCGGACACTCTGAACAAACAGTTTGTCTCTCCCGGCCTTCCCGACGATCCGAACTGGGTTATCCCGCCCCTGCACCCAGCTCCAGAGCTGCGCGCTCCACTTCTGGAGGTCTTTACAACAACTGGTGTGGTCCGCAAACAACTGAAACGTCTTAAGAGCTGCAAGTCTCCTGGAAAAGACGGTATTCCAAATGAAGTCCTTAAACTGCTGCTGCCTTCCTTGTCGTATCCCCTGTGCTTGCTCTTCAACTTGTCATATCGTGCAGGAGTCTTCCCATCTGCGTGGAAATCTGCTATTGTTGTCCCGATCTTTAAGAAAGGACAACGCTCCCAAGCTGTTAATTACAGGCCCATCTCCCTCCTACCAACTATATCCAAGGTCTGTGAACGCATCTTCTATGAATCTCTCTACCACCATGTCACCCCTGCCCTCTCCTCTGCACAATCCGGCTTCTGTCGTGGCGACTCAACTACTTTGCAATTGACACGCTTAATCCAGGATATTTACGGACATCGTAACCTGAAGAAGCATGTAGGTCTTGTCTTTTTTGATCTGTCAAAAGCGTTTGATACAGTCTGGCATCGAGGCCTACTTGCAAAGCTTGAGTACATTTTTCTAGTACGTGGTACAGCACAGCAGTGGCTGTCGTCATATTTGTCGTCCCGTCATCAAACTGTCCGTGTCTCTGCTTCCTTGTCCGATCCTTTACCTGTAGTGTCTGGTGTTCCACAGGGGTCCATACTGGGTCCACTCCTTTTCCTAACTTATGTGAACGATCTGCCCTCTCTAGTTCCAGACGTCAGCCTTTTTGCTGATGATACTGCACTGTTGTGCTCTGACAGCTCGCCGTCCAACCTCGTTACCTCCATGCAGACCGGCATTAACTCCACCATAGCATGGATGGAAGCTTGGAAGCTGAGGCCCAACATCGCGAAGACCGAAGCAATGTTCATCAGCCCATCGCCGCCTACTCAGCCGTTGCACTTTCCAGGAGCCAATGCTAACGTTAAAATTGTTCATGAACACAAACACCTTGGTGTTATATTCGACAGCCATATGTCCTGGTCCCCACAGGTCCAGTCAGTATGCAAGCGAGCTAGCTCCTCCCTTGGCATGTTGCAACCTCACTGCCACCATTTAAATGACCATTGCCGAAAATTGTTCTTTACGTCGTATATTCTACCTATATTTGATTACTGTGACACAGCGTGGTGTGGTCTGTCTCAGGCCCTTGTTCAAACTCTGGAAATACACCAGCGTCTGCTTCTAAAAATCCTGTTTCGCAAAAATCAAACATTCTCCTCCCAACGTCTCTACAGTTTAGCTTCAGTATCTCCCCTCTTAGAGCGACACCAGCAACATCTTTGCATCCTTGTACACATGATCTTATTAGACCTGGCTCCAAAACACTTTACTAAGTATAACTGGTTTGTGTCCACCAGATCAACACGTCATTCCTTCTCATTAAAAATAAATTTAAATTTCACGGTTCGCGTGAGACTCGGCTGGAAGCCGAGTTTTCTGCATCCGCCGTGGGAACGCCACCACCCTCTAGGATCAAAGGCGCAGATGCAGCGCCTAAATGGTGGGAGGTGAGTAGATCAGACCCACCACCAAGTGGTCAAAGACCGAAGTCCCATTAGCTGCATCCATGTTACCCTCGTGCCAGGCCACGAGTTCCCAATTAACTGTGGGTCGCAGCACGGCTGGAAAAATTCCTTCCGCTTCCAAGCAGGACTTGAACCTGGTACCCTCTGTTTCTCAATCATGGTCTTAGACCATCCCACTATTCCTTCTCATTACCCCGTGCTAATACCTCCCTGTTTCTGAAATCTCCTATCTTCTCTGCGTACACTCTCTGGTCTTCCCTGCCAACTAGCCTTAAAGCATGCACAGACATTAAGGAGTTCAAGCTTCAGCTTCTTCGTCCTAAATAATCTCACCATTTTCGTCATGCCTCCCCTTGCAGTACTCTCTTTGTTTCTCTCCTTATTATTCAGTTCGCCGTGGTTGGCTACCACCCGACTTCTCACATATATTGGCAGTCTTCTGACGAGCCAGGAGATGTTGAATTAATAATAATAATACACTTGACAATAATAGTACTCTGGTCTATCTACATCATGGTGACGCAAAGTTGAATCGGCCAGGGCAACAGGGCATCATATTATTCATCTCTCAAGAGCACAAAGAAAACGCTGATACATGCTTTCCTTGCCTATGCCATCACCTTCCAGATACACCCTGGGTGACCCTGGCACATAGCCTATATCCACATGGTGATGTGTAGAATAGACACACACACACACACACACACACACACACACACACACACACACACACACACACACACACACACACACACACACACACACACACACACACACACACACACACACACACACACACACACACACACACACACACACACACACACACACACACACACACACACACACACACACACACACACACACACACACACACACACACACACACACACACACACACACACACACACACACACACACACACACACACACACACACACACACACACACACACACACACACACACACACACACACACACACACACACACACACACACACACACACACACACACACACACACACACACACACACACACACACACACACACACACACACACACACACACACACACACACACACACACACACACACACACACACACACACACACACACACACACACACACACACACACACACACACACACACACACACACACACACACACACACACACACACACACACACACACACACACACACACACACACACACACACACACACACACACACACACACACACACACACACACACACACACACACACACACACACACACACACACACACACACACACACACACACACACACACACACACACACACACACACACACACACACACACACACACACACACACACACACACACACACACACACACACACACACACACACACACACACACACACACACACACACACACACACACACACACACACACACACACACACACACACACACACACACACACACACACACACACACACACACACACACACACACACACACACACACACACACACACACACACACACACACACACACACACACACACACACACACACACACACACACACACACACACACACACACACACACACACACACACACACACACACACACACACACACACACACACACACGCACACACGCACACACGCACACACGCACACACGCACACACGCACACACGCACACACGCACACACGCACACACGCAC
>NC_088645.1:40706183-40736183 GCF_964019385.1 Sycon ciliatum | reverse complement strand
AAAACACACACACACACCATTTGACGGCACAAAGCAGCAAGGCAGCGATGAGACATATGGAATGGCAGGAGTGGGGGAGAGGCAGGGGCAGCTTGACCGAGGCAGCACTTGTACTCCTATTCCTAAGGCTGAGGCAGAATCGGAGCCCGGATGGCGTCCTATCATTCACCCTCCCAGCTTCAGTATCATCCGCAATAACTCACCCAGTAGATCTGTGATCTGAACCCACGGCACAGTCGCTCCTCGCTTGGCTCCTTCGCCAGCCCGGCTACTGGCGCTAAAATCATGAGTGCTCACTGCATTGACATCAGTCATTGACAATGACATTGACAGCAAGACGACTGAGCCTCAGAGAAATTTCAGCCCTCACCATCGTCTACACGGATTTGATCGAAGATATGACAATAATTTCCTTCAGTAAAATGAATCGTTCTGCTCTTCTTGGGCACTGGTAGACGAATCGCGATCATGAGTGTCTTTGAATCTTCTCGAGGTTCAGCTATGTCGACTACCATGCTGCTGGTCGCTTCGGTTGTCGCGTGGGCGATGGTGACCGATCATTGCTCCGCACAGGCTGCTCCGAAGTTTGCCAAGGTGAGCTACGCGTGAAATGTAATCAGCGTGTGGGGAGTAAAACTGTGTCTTATTTTGATGACCTCTGCGGTGCGATGCACACATGCACAGAAGTCCTAATAACCATCCCGCAATCAGACGAAATCCAGTGTAAGACATCAACGCAACCAAGATCAGGGCGAAAACGGAGGGACAGATTGTTTGTACGCAATACCGGGAGTTCGCTTTATCAGTACACAGTGAATTATAATTATTAAACTAGTACAGTAGTAGACCCCGAGCCATGAATACTATCCTGGGAGTGGTGCTGGTTTCTTCTAAAGCAAACGCTGTTCTTATCGGTGTTTGCTAGCGAGGTTCCGCTTCCGCGATCAGGCGAACAGGGAGATGTTCCGCTTTAGCCAGCAGGGAGCAGATCTAGTAACTGTTACTCTCCTCGTGCAAGCAGGTCACGATGCATCCCTGGAAACCGAGAATGAATGGTGAACTGAAACTGAGATGTTTCGAAGCCCTATCATACAAGGGCATGCGTTTAATACTTGGGTAAAATTCGATTCGGGGCTGCATGCTCACACTGAGCTAAGACGTAGACTGCACTGCTTTTGGAGAGGTGGGATGAACCAGGTTTGCACCCAATGGAATATCCTAGCTCCTCGCATTAAAGTACGCTTGCATTCTGCAGTTGCACCAGGTGAAATCCGACCCAAAGTGCAAAACAGGCACCCTGTATCCATTGATTCTGATTACATCGTTGTGCTTGCACATGTAATGTGTGGACATCCGGGCCAGCCACATCCACAGTGCCACTTCCCGGGCGTCAAGGGTCATGCAAATCGAGGTCACCAGATGCGCACTCCGGGTCGTATTTCACCGAGCGCAACTGCAGTATAGTTATCACGGTTAGAAACAGAGGGGTTCCAGGCTAGGCATATGCGGATAATGCCGGCAGAAAAATTGGCAGAATTCGGTACTTTTTCTGGTAAGTTTCATGCATGTTTGGTATGTGGATAAAGAAGTGGAGCAGAATTCCAGGAATTGTCCGCCATAAGGTTTGTATGGTTCTGCCAATTTCACTGCTATTCGAGCAGAATCTGCCACCTTTTCAAGCATTATCCGCCAATGCCTAGCGGTGGTACATGTGTTTGAGGCTGGGCTTGTCCTTGCTTGGACTAGTATAGTGTGTGTTATTTGTGGTAGTAGTACGTCATCTTTATTGTTCAATTCACGAAATGTGATACCGAAAGTGAAGAATCATTTGAGGTAAATAGCCATTGTGTTATGTGTGGTGGTGTTTGAGGCTGGGTTTGTCCATGTTTGTACTGGCTGCTGCAGGACCGTCTGAGCAAGCCGCCAGCACCGGGTGTTCACCCGCGTGTGCTGTTCAGCCCTGAAGATGTGCCGGACATACTGCATCGCCTCCAGACCACCAAGGTGGGCAAGTGGGCATGGCAAGCCATCACCGAGGGCGTTGCCATGCGGACAAATAAAAGTAAGCTCAGTGTAACCATGGGAATGCCGAAGCTAAGGCCACTTGATTTCTAAACTTTAGTTTGCATTATGAGATGCTGGTCAATGCACTCCCCCCCCCCCCCCCCCCCCCTCACTCCACTTGTCCAGGTTTAATATCTTTCTAAAGATGTTTTATCTTTTCTCCCTTTCCATCGTCATCAGAACATTGGGCATGATTGTCCGTTTGTTTTGCGATCCGAAAAACATACATGTTATGTTAAGTTAATGTGCATGGTGTGCGGTTGAAAGTATGTGATCCACTGACCTCTGTTACTGTGTTTGAATCCACAGGTTTGACCAATGCAGGCCCATTGCCAATGCTGTACGCTGAGATGCTCGCAGGCAATGACACGGACGCCATGGTCGCTGCCATCAACGGCTCCGGCTACTGCGGGCCCAGCTCGTTCTGCCTGACGTCGCTGGGCTCCACACTGCTGTACGACTCGTTCATCGCCTTGGTAACGGCAGACACGGGCAGGGCCAAGACCCTCGGCACCGGCCTGGTCGCCTTGGCCAACATTGCGCAGAAGTTCCTGGAGCGGACTGACTGCGGCGGACGGCCGTGCGTGGAAGAGATGAACTTCCAGAGCATCTATATGCTAATAGCCAACGACTGCATCGGTATGTCCTACGACTTCCTGGCAAACGCTATGGACGAGAGCGAGAAGGCGGTGGTGCGCAAGTTGATCGCCACGGCCACGGCGAAGCACTTCATCGTGGGCAACGGCAAGCCGTGCTACGCGGTGACGAGCAACTGGGTGTCAATGCATCAGTTCATGACAACCATGCTGCTGTCTATCGAGGGCGAGGAGGGCTACGACGCGGCAGTGCTCGCTCGCAACACCGTGACCATGACGAACTTCCTGGAGTGCGGCGTGCATGCCTCCGGAGCCACACACGAGGGCATGGGCAAGAACTACCTGCACGTCGAGAGGTTCGCCGCGTTCGATCGCCGCGGCAGCGAGCTGCTGCAGCACCCGCACTTCGTCAATCACGTGCGCAGCTTCTACCTGAACATGATGCAGCCGTTTGGTTATGCATTCACCATGGTCGACAACTGGGGCGGCTCGGACAACCTGGCCAGGGTCTATGATCTGGCGCCGGCCAAGTACTTCTACCCGGACGATCCCGTCGTGGACTTTGTGTGGCGCAACGCGTGGAACAATGCCACAGCTGTTGCACAGTTTAGCGACCTCGGCTACCCGCACACGGGAAACTCTCAGTTCACGCACGTCCCGATGAGCGTGGCCATCTACGCGCAGGACTGGAGTGGACCAGAGGACTTCGACACGGCCGCGCAGGCACTGGACGCCAACTTGACGTTCTTCTGCGACGATCGCGGCCTGATGGTGGCGCGCGACCAGTGGTCGCAGAACGCCACCTGGTTTGCGTTCCAGTGGCGCAGCGACCAGCGCTGGGCCGGCGGGCACTATCACCCGGACCGCGGGACGTTCATGCTGTCGGCCTGGGGCAGGACCTGGGCGCAGTACCCGCCCGGGGACGACGGCTCCGATGCGTTCCCGTTCACGGTGGGCAACTACCAGCAGTCACGCAAGCACTCCGTGCTCCTGGTCGACGGCAGGGCATCGGTTCCGGTCAACTACAGGGGTTCGGATTGGGGTACGCCGGCGGGTAAGGGAGAAGAGTTCGCAGACACGTCTCTCGCTACATTTGCAGCTACTAACCTGACGTACAGCTACACTTGGATGTGGACACGCTACACCTCCCATCTGGACTTGGAGAACGACACATTCGTAACGCCGAACGACTTTGTGATCACGCCAAGGACTGACGACTGGATGAAGATGAACGTGCACGACCTGGTCGACCCGATAACGCCCAACTTCGCGCCTCCCAACCTCGCCCAGAACTGCTCCCGTGCCCAGTACAACCCGATGGAGTACGTGTTCCGCACGGCAGGGCTCGTCCGCGGCAAGTTCCCCTACGCCATGGTCCTGGACGATGCCAAGAAGGACGACGGCGTGCATCTCTGGGAGTGGCTGATGCAGACACCGGACGACGTCGAACTTGTGGAGTTCAACGCAACGGACGCGATACTCATGGATGCTGGCAGTCCTCCCGGTGGGGGCAGCCGCGGTCTGCTCATACGCGTTCTCGACTACAGTCCGCCGGACGACTACTCCAGTGTCACGGCGCTACGACACGAGAACTACAATCTCCGCACCATCGGTGCTTCGCATGGTTACCTGCACCCGGCGCGTTTGTTTAATACCGTCGGCGGGCTCGGTCGTCGTATCGTCGTGTCTACACGTGCCGTGGTGCCCAGCTTCAAGGTGATGCTGTTCCCATTCACCGACGATATCCCCCTGCCCATCACCAACTACGACAAGCAGAAGAACACCGTCGACGTTGTGTTGCCGGGGCAACACGATCTCGTCACCTTTGGCAACAACCCCGACGGCCGCACCACGGTTAAGATTCAGCGGCTCTCCGACGAGGGCAACGTCGTGGATGAAATGAAGCTGGACTAGCACACTTGTGGATTGTACAGTGCTGGCCATGCAGGGAAGTCCAACCTCATGAGTAGAGTAGCGTCGCGTTCGAGTGCACAGACCAGTATGTGTAGTATAGTGCTAGGGGCTGAGTAGCACCCGATGTTATTTCATAAGATAGGATTTCTTTTGCCAGCTCTGTGCAATGGTCACACAACTGTACTGTGAGAGTAGGAACACTCTTGAAACTCCATTAAACAGCATACTGCACAGGCATTCCCCTCTCCTTTCAGAACTACAGTCAACTTCGCCAATAACGACATTCGGCGGGGCATCAGAAAAGTGTCCTTATTCGCGAAGTGTCCTTATAACCGAAGTCCCATTTGAATGTATGTGAACCCATATTTTGTATAGTATGATATGCATATCAAAATCAAGCTCTTGTCTTGCTCTATGTCAATGTGTACTTTATTTTCATATTGCAGTTGCAAGGAACTAAAAATTCAATATGCAAGGGAAATGAATTGAAAAATATGCCTTTTTGAGCCATCTACAGGGCCAGAGACATGTATGATGATTACTGTACAATCATGTACAACTACATGTACATTGTATACATAATATAGGTGTGCTGGTAAATCCAACAACTTTGAAGCCAACATTATAAAAGGAAAAAAAGCCCCCCCCCCTTGGCTGCATTTTCTTGCATGTGTGCCTTTTATCACCATAGCCTGCATAGGTTCTGGTACTTCTGCATGACAGGTACATGTACTTGACTGACAGGTACTTGAAATAGCTGTCAAAAGCCCAGAAAGTCGTTATTCAAGCAGTGAATATGACCACGGGGCACTAAAAGCATGTCGCTATACGCGAATTGTCGTTATTCAGATAGTCGTTATATCCGAAGTTAAATGTATACAGTTAGATGGGACTTTGCTCTGGGCATGGAAATTCGGTCGTTATTCGCGAATTGTCGTTATATCCGCAGTCGTTATTAGCGAAGTTGACTGTAGTTCAAAGCTGTATTTTACTGCGGACAATTAGAAAGTACTTTACCAGTTCAAAGCACTCATTTTGCCTTTTTTTAAACCACCTCTTTCCAGTTTTGTAAAATTACTCTCTATACAATTATACATAGCGCCCAGAAGAGGTTCCGCTGTATACTTGAAATAGCGGCTGAAAGGGGTTCCGGAATTTCACTTGCTGATCATATTAATGGGCACTTTCGATTACACGCATTTCGGTCAATTCTAGAACTAGTTATTGTTGATGCACAGTTCGATTACACAAAAAGTGACAAATTCCGTCGTTAAAATTGATTTTATCCAATTCCGTCGAATCCGTCAATTCTGAAGAGAGGGCGGAATTTCTCTAACTCTGGCGCCAGAATTGCACAGCTGTCGGTGTGTTACCGGTCTGGTCATGACTCAAGTGCGCGAAGAGCCTCCCTGGCCGGCGTGTGCGCGATGCTGGGCTCACGTGCGCGCGAGGGTGTACGTGATCTCTTTTTACGATTCATCTATTTTGTTTGTGACATGACATGAATAAAATGCGTTGTGAATTCCAGTCGTTCGTTTACAAGGCCGGAATCCGCTCATTCTGGTCATTCCAGAATTAAAAACACCAGTTCCAGAATTGTGTAAACGTGTAATCGAAAGCGCCCAATGACTTCTTTGAGTTCTTTCGCATAACCTCCGAATAACAACTTCTTGTGGGGAGGGGGAAGCTACATATACACTGACTGTACATTCAACTGTACCCTGGCTGTGTGTGCCGAGATCGTGACCCGACGGCGGCAAGGTTTTGACTCGAGTTTTGACAGGCACCGCATCTAGTGTTCTCCAGCGCTAGGGTGACCTGTTCAAGCTCTGAAGTCTCATCCTGGCCAAGCTAAACATTGACAAGACTTAGTATTAGTTGAAGCTAGTTTTGAGCATGGTGCCCAATCTCTCCTGCAGGCAGAACTACACAGTGCCATTGACAGCAAACATTGACAGGTTCTCAGCCGGGAACATGCTCCTGCCCAGCCCTTTCTTGGTCGTTGACAGACTACATGTCGTGACGGCTTTTACTAGTACTACTAGTAGTGGGCACGGCTCCCGTTGGTCCCGGAGTTCTTGAGAAGCAGATTGCTCAGCCGCTGCTTTGTAGTGTTGTTATGACGCACAATCCATTATACCGTTCACTAACACGACGTGCGTCCCTCCCTAGTCTAGAAAGCGAGCGACGCCAGCGAGTAGGTTTAGTTGGTCCGATCAACAGCAGAAAAATCTGAATGTTCTGAAGGGCTTCAACCAGTATTTTCATGGTTTTCGTCTGGAGGTCCTCGTTCCGTTGTATCGCGTTGCCTTGTGCCAGGACTGGCTGGATTGGCAAACGCTAGTGGCCCAACAAAAAACTAATCCGCTGCGAATGACTTGATGCATCTGCTCTCGAGATCTCGTCGTGGCGTAGTAGAACTGTTTCGAATTCAAATTCTCGCCATTGAGCCACTGTGACAACGACCCTCAGCTTGACCACCTCCCAGCTGCGAATCCTTCATCCCAACAAAATTAATTCGGATATCTCTGCGTTCGATTGAGAGGCAATAGTCATTCCTGATTGCGTCAAGAACAGAAAGGATGGATTCCGACGACGAGCAGGCATCTTCGTCCGCCAGTTCCGCTGGAACACTGGAGCAGTTCTTCAAAGAGCCGGACACTACGCTGCCATCGAGCGTGGACGTAGTGGAGGGCTTCAAAGGCTGGAAGGATCAGGAGTCGCTGAAGACCGGCAGTCGAGTGTTGCTGGTGGGTCTACAGGGAAACCAATCGGTACAAATGACGGATGACACTGGCGGCGATTTCGAGGAGTCGCTACCGTTCCAGCGCTGCAAGTTCTTGCTGCTGCAGGCGGACAAGCCGTGGCTGGACAACGTGGTGTATCACTCGGCAGACGAAGTGGTTCGACTGCCGGATGGACAGCGACCAGAGTACTTGCGAACGTGTCGAGGATTTCTGTTCAGCGCGGAGGAAGGTTTGAGCACGGACGAGATTCTGTATGTCACCAAGGACACAGTGGAGAACGAAGACGGTGAGAAATGCGCCATCTGGTACCGCCTAGCCTCCGGGGACAGCGGGAGCACTCCCATTGCGCAGCGCAAACGCACCAAGGTCCTCATCCCGCTGGTAGACAAGCTGGGTAGTGGCGTGGCTTTCGACACAGTGGTCGACCCACGCAAGCACCATCTGCAGGAGATCGTGGACATGACCCAGGCTGGAAAACTCTCGTTCCCCTTGCGCGTGAAGCCAGTGGATATTGTGCAGGAGGAAGGGAAATCCCCCACGACGACATTGCCGATCTACAGCATCATAGGCCTGACTGACACGCAATGGCTGGTCGGCATAGAGCTGGGCGAGGGCACGTTCTTCCGCATCCCTGTGTCCATGGCAACGCGAGTGCAAGTGCAGCGCAGCGAGCTGCGCGGCAGCGATCTCAAGCTGTGCATGCACGCCGTCCTGGAGTCCCTGGCGGACACCGACCTGCGGGTCATAGGACCCCAGGCCGAGGGTTCGCTGTCGTCCGTCTGCGCCACACCGAGTACACCGATCCTGCCCAAGCGCACGCCCCCGGAGGGAATGCAGCAGTCCGGTTTCGGCGCCAAGCTCGAAGTACCGGGCGCCAAAAGGACTACAGCCGGCGCGAACAGAACACAAGAAAAGCACCAGAGTTCGGAGACAGCGACGCTGGGCGACAGTGGCACACAGGGTGAGACGGCTGGCAAGCAATCTCGTCAGGTCATGCCCGGCAGCTCGCATAGCATGGAGGGCATGTACCGGAGTCGCTCGGCGGTCGGGAATGTCGGCGGAGTGGGTGGCAGAGGCGGCAGCACTCAGCTCCGCTCCACGGCCAGTCTGAGACGTTTCTCCACGCCTGCCGTACGCGTTAACGTCGCTGATACCCTGGCTCGGGATTCTCTTGCCGAGGAGAGCCCAAGCGGTGCTGGGAAGGACGCCAAGGCAAGCAAGAAAACCGGACCGGCTGCATGGGGAATAGCCGCCGTCATCAAGGAGCTCGACGATCTCAGCCTGTCGCAGTACGGTGCGCAGTTCCAGCGCGAGGGCGTCACCGGCGAACTGTTCCTGCAGCTGGACGATGAGATGCTGCGCGATGACTTTGGCATCTCGAACCGCTTCCACCGCATGAAACTGATCAACTTCATAAGCAAGTGTCGCAAATAGGGACACTTTTCGGAAACTAGGAATATTTTTTCCGATAAACTTGCCGCAAAATATCTGCTTTCATTATCGGACTTGAGACTGATTTTTATTGGAAACTGCTAGCATTTAAAAAAAAACTAATCTAGCAATGCTGACACATGTATTTATAGTAAGTCACTGCAAGCAGGTTATGGACACAAACATACTGAGTGCTCATTGAAGTAGCATGCGCGAGCGGCGTGAATGCCTGCTATTTGAGTCGGCTCTCGCGTGGCGCATTGTCGCGACTCGGAAAGTGCTCGATGCATGCGGCAAACTACTACAAAAGACAATGTCGCGTGTTTGGGTCTGCAACGGCATCACGTGATACACCTGTACGCCTTATTTGCACATTGTGCATGATAGATACGGGGCTGCACACAAGCTTGCTTTGTGTTCAATTCTCTTCTAATCACTTCGTACTGGTTGCAGGCAGCAGCACGCCACATCATGGGAGGTTCTGAGGTCGCAGTACTGCATGGATAGAGGTGGGCAGGTGCACACTCTTGAGCTGATGTATTAATTTTTTTTAAATCTTTCTTTTTCATGCACGTGACCCCGAACCGTGGGGAGAGAGAGAGGGGGGGGGGGGGGGGGGGGGGACGTCTCTGTCAGGTGTATTCCAAGCACGTACAATTTAACCTCATGAAGTAAATAGCGCCGCGCTCAACTGCGCCAACGAGTGTCTGTGATGTTTGGACCATGTTACTTGTTTGTAACACACAGCATTATTCTATCCGTGAGGATAGATTTCAGAGGTCAATATTTTTATTGTGCGGCGGAATGCCTCATCGCGGGCATGCACGTAACCATGCAAAACTTCACACTTCACCTGCACATCGGCACGCACCCACATACGTGCCCATGAAGGTACATTTTGTCCTGTACCCCCTTGGCTTGTGGGTCCCGGCATAGTGCTGGATGTTGCAGTGCCACATCAGGTTACCAAGTGGGCAGTCTAACAGTCAATCACAAAACTGCGAGCTAAACAGAGCAAACGAAACTTTCCACATGCTGGTATTCTAAAATAAAATTTATATAAATATGCGCGTGGGCAGTCATCGATACCAAAGCATGGCATAGCTAGAGCATGCCAGCGCAAGGAATTCAATATTCACACGCGGTGCAGAACGTGACTCATGTTGGTCCAGTGCACGGCGAGAACTGTGCACAAGCACCTATCAGAAATGAATGGGCTTGATATGTTAGAGAAAGAGAGAGAGAGAGGGAGAGAGATTATCTCCTTCAGATACGCCCATCTGAGTCACAGCGGCAGAGGGACTACAGCCAATTGAGTAACAGTACCTAAATAAGTTGAAAACGACAACCAAGAATAGATGGACTGCCATACTTCATACAGTATGCTGCAAGCTAGTCTGTCTGCCTGCATTGGTGAATACACGGTCTGCCATGCAGAAGGCACACCGCAGGGCTGGTTTTCAAGCCCTACTGCTCTTCAGCGCTGCTCACTGTAATGCTCAATATTACACTGTCATGTCTATGCCGCTCAAACGAAGCCTTGGATAGGAACGCCTGAACTGGAGTGTGGGGAAACGATTCTCCCATACCGCCGCTGATTGGCCGACTGACCGACCGCAGGAGGTCTGGGCAACAGTGCTGGAGTGTTAACAGCGTGCATACGTCGTTCTGGACCACCAGTTCTCTTCGGCACGACGCTCCGTACGCTATGGACTCTGAACTTGACCGAACTGAGAGTGTTACCAGCACAAGTGTACTACATAGTATACTGACGGTAAGGATTCTCAAACAGATATTGCCGCGTCCCACAGCCTACGAAGCTATATCTGCAGCCAGCAGCTTGTCCTTGGCGCGTCGCTCCAAGTTGACAAAGTACTTCAGCTGACAGATCTGTTCGCGAGCCACCTCCAGGTTTTCTGCACGTGAACAGACGAACAAAATACCAGGAGAGCACGTTCAGAACACAACAGATAGTCTGTTTTCCAAAGTTGGTTCAGCAGGGCTTTTTTTTAGTGGAGGTGGTCATAATTTCAGGCTTCATTTATTTTTCATTGCTATCAGGTTCGGCCTCGTTTTCTCTGTGCTGTGCTGACGAGTCCGCAAAGGACGAAACAGTTCTGTCCGCAGATTGAGTAGTTTCAAGCTTTAATACAATAGTTTGAATAAGGCTATAAACAGTGCCAAATGCACAAACGATTTGTTTCTCTCTGTATGTTTTCGTCATGAGGCGTTGGCATAATCAGTTTGGCACATGCGAACCTGGGCAACCTCCATCCAATGGGGGCCCCAGCAAGCGGACGTGCTTATATTATAAATAATAATAATAATAAATGCACACTCATGACCATAAACACATTGAGTGAGAAAGGTTACGCTGTGAGTAAAGTTAAGTCAGTACACACCAACAAACATTCCCATTCTGGAGGGGAAACCCCTTCTGACCTTGTTCGAATGCTGCTGCGGCCTTTCCTGTGCAGGATTCGATTAGCTCTGTACAAGGAGAATGGCAGCAAAACAACGGCAACAAACAAGAGGAATTAGAAGATGAATACTGTGAAGACCTTGTCATTATACTGAAGTCAAAGAAAAAGGGCCTTCTGACCCACCAAATGTATTGAAAATGACAGCAAGGAAGATATTCAAAATGCAAGACAACTTCCATAGTTTTCAAAAAAGACCAAAAAAGGAGCAACCACGACGAAGATGGGATTCGAACCCACGCGGGCAGAGCCCAATGGATTAGCAGTCCATCGCCTTAACCACTCGGCCACCTCGTCATGCACGGGACAGAGACAGTCTTCAGGCAATTTGATCAAGTATAACTATAGGCAAGTCGAGTAAAAAGAGATTTCCAGCGGCAAGCTATTTCTCGGTACCCGATACCGCTTTACTGAGAGCTATGGTAGATTTGGAAATCTTCCAAAATTGAGAAGTATTATGGTAGAACATGGCCATAACGCAGTGAGTGCGTTCGATTACGCACTTGAATCGATCTTTCAATCCATCCGTGAATGGTCGGAGCTTGCAGAATCTCCTCCAGTAATCGAATGGCGTGAATCACAACGAGACCGAGTGTCGCTGTCAGTCTCATCACAGTGTGAACCTGTCATGCAACCAGCAACCATTCCACCAAGCTGATGCATGTAGCATCGGTTTCATCCTCCGCACCTCCAGGCGACGATGATCCACTTGCGCAGGACGCTGGGCAACTGTCCACCGCGACAGTGATCAATGGGAAGACCAGAACCAACAAGGGGCATTGGCCTGATGGAAGCCCGGTCGCCTATTATTGCCCCAGTTTCTGGAAAAAAATCCCCCCCCCCCCCATATGGAATGGCGAGTCTTTCTTCGCATCGTTGCCGGACTTGGAGTTGTGATCCTCCACTTGCCGATAGGCACTCAGCGGCGTCTTCCACTCATCGCTACAGTTGCCAGCTGTGACCGAAACTCCTTCTTTGGTGAGCGAATCCACAACATCTCACACGGCGCGAGCTCGGCCGATGTGTTTGCTTTTTATTTTCTGGTAAAAGCCTCCCTCAAGGTCTTCGCATCCCATGAGAACAAGGAAGCGTCTCCTCTCCGACTCGGTCCAGAGGTTTTGGCAAAGCCCTGGCTTGCTACTGAGCTTGCCCCTGAGCTTGATCGCTACCGTCCATTATGGGAAAAGAAAAAGAAACTGCACTAGCAAGAATAGTTTGATTTTCTGTCAACAGCTAAAACAACATGAAGCGCTCGAAACAGACGCTCCCTAGGCAAGGAAGACATTTCAACACGCGGCATCTTTACCCGCCACTGCGCTGCCCGGTTGAACCAGAAGCACCACTGGCTATTCTCACCATCCCACGTGAATCGTTTGAATCGATCACAGATCGATTCCGGCGCTTGCGACACGAAAATCGAGCGACTTGAACGCGCGAGATTCCATTCACGAATCGATTCAAGTGCGTCATCGCACGCACTCGCTGCATTGTCCAAGATTATCACGAGCCAAATGCCTCATGCCCCTTGTACAGATGTACAGTAAAAACTGCCCCAACGGACGCCTTTGTCGCAGCGAAAAAACTCTGAAGTCACTCAGCACATGCTGCTTTTCAGTAATGCCACTGCCCGCTGTATTATCACTTCCTTTACTGGCCTAACTGGCTTTTAATACTTCATTACCCACTCTACTCAGTATCATTACCCACTCTACTCAGTGTCATTACCTTCATTGGCTTTTTTATACTTTATTCTCCTTTTTAGTCGATATCATGTAATTAGGCAAATTTGCCTGTTTGTTCTTCGACTCTAAATAAACAAAAAAAACAAAAACTCAGCAAAATCGTTTTCCCGCGGCTAAGCGCGTTATGCTCACATTGGCACAATTTATTCACCACCGTACCTTGAACCTCGGGCAGGAATTCCGTGAGATCCTGCTCCGACTCGATGGCATCCAGGGAGTCGTTCAGGTCCATGACGTGCATGAGAAACGTCTGGTCGGTCGATGTCGTGCCATCCTCCACGGCCATGTTGCCCAGCTGCAGCTGGACACGAGAAAGACGTACAATGCACGGACACGACAGCAAGAGAAACAGTTGTCGTCGTCGCGGTGCAATCAACACCGAACACAGTGAGCGGAGTTATTCGCGGCATTAGCGGGAGTCGTGAGTTCTCTATCGGACGCGAAAACATATTTACTTTGGGGAGGGGGGGGGGAGGGGGGAGGGGGGGGGGAGGGGGGGAGGGGGGGGGGAGGGGGGTCTCACTAGAGTTTCACTGTATTCGAGTTTCACTGTACCCTGAACATGACTAGGGTTTGGTGACACTCGCACAAGCTGCGTTAGCTGAACTTGCGTGCAAAAGGATGACCACATGTTGAAGAAAAGCAGGGAAGTAGGGAGGTGGGGGTCATATTGCTTCGATATATCACTCTGGGTGAAACACTGATTGCCTTACCATGTAGAGGCCGCGGGATAATGGCGATGATAGCGTCTGGAATGCATTGTTGACGAGTGATGACTGGTCAGCGGAGTAGGTTTGTGCTTGCTGACAGTCACAGATCATAGACACCAGTGCAGATAGTCCGTACACACGCGCACACACGCACACACACACACACACACACACATGCACACACGTGCACACACACACACACACACACACACACACACACACACACACACGCACAAACGCACACAAGCAAACACAAACATATACCACCACCGCCACCACGCATACACGAAACCACACAGTGCAACACACACAGAAATAAGCCTCTCCCTTTAGCTAAAATTCTTCTTCCAATGACTCTAGCAAGTGGGAAAACCGCATGCATATCAATAAACTGGGTAACCTGACATGAAATGCTGGGTGTACAGATAAAAGCTTCTTGCAGTCCATTGGATCCACCTGGAGTGGTCGTTGACACCACCCTGGTAACAGTTGTCACACATTTGCTGCCTAAGAAATTCTATTCTTTGTAAGAATAACTTTCTTGGAGACAGGAAGCTTATCAGGGACAGAAGAAACTAAAAATCTCAAGCCATTCATAGCCATCATCATCAATAAGGACTCCGAAAACTGGTTCATGATTTTCGGAGTCCTTATTGATGATGATGGTGATGAATTTTAAGGATGGCAATAACAAACAGAACCAGCTGAAGCGTCATTTCACAAAGGTTTTATTGAGATGTCACGAAACAAATTCAAGAGAAATTCTAGAGAAACCTCGCCGCCTGTTCAAATGGTGATGAATAGCTTGAGATTTGTAGTTTTTTCTGTCCCTTAGTAAGCATAGTGGTCATACAGACCCGGAGATTGCTGAGCCCACACGCTGGTCTCTTCACCAGCTATGGCATGTGAGGGAAATTGTGTACCTGAGGTTGATTCGAAAACTTGTCCGGATGCAGCTGAGTTTGCAGGCGGCGAAACGATTTCTGCAGTTCAGCCGAGTCCAGCGTGAATGACCGTGTGCTGCACAAACACAAAACACACAGGCACAAGTGCACATACACACACGCACATGCACACACACACACACACACACACACACACACACACACACACACACACACACACACACACACACACACACACATTACCTTATGACCGGCGCTGATCGAAGTTGAACATTGCAACAGCTATTCCTGTAATGTCGTACTGATCGTACCAGCTCGCCCCAGCCTTAAGGCCTTCCCGACAGGCTCTTACATCCCGTATCGTCGTGCCAGTCAAATGAGAACCAGACTTTAGGAACAAAGCTTTAGTTGTTGCAAAGGTGTGAAAACGTCTTCATTTAAACGTGTGTGCTCAGAGATGATAGCACGATCGTCTACACTTTCATCTTGGCATTTTGCAATAATTTATAGCCTTATAGCCTTGCGGTTTCCTGAAGAGAACTGATCGAAAGTCATGATTGGGATAAAAGAATATTTATACTGTGCAATATTTCGTGTGGCGTTCTTGATTCTAGGATTTCCTCAGAAGAAAATGCAAACCAATGGTGCTCACCAGCCGAGAATAGAAAAGTAGTCTCGCTTCGGATTCACTGGTAGCACGACGTTCTTCTCGCAGCCACAGAAGAATCCTTCAGCGTCGATCGTGTCATCACAGCTCCAGCATGACTGAGGAGAAGTGTTCGAACAATGGCGTGCTGCAGATCTGGATGTGTGAAACACGGGTCCCAAACACACTGGTTGTCTGGCAGCCACAGCAGCAAACATTCTGTGGCATCCTGCCCTGAACATAATGATTGGGTAAGTTTTCTAACTAAAACATGAAACAAATCCTCTCCAACTCTTTGAACCTTTCCTTTCTCTCCATTTCTGTCTGCGTTGCACTCACGCGGGCCAAAACCGCGTTGGCCGCACGTGCATGTGGTCGTTGGCTAGACAACGGGAAATGGCGTCATTGCTTCTTGAGATCTCAATCTTCAAATTATTTTCAATTTTTTGTAGCTTTTGACAGTCGAATGCTTTTCCCTTTGCAGCTTTTTCGATTCCGAGATAAGAGGGTTAGGAAGCAAACAGTGCATGTAGAGCACTCGGAAGGTCTTGTTGAGCTCAGTGGACAGTTAGGGAGGAAGAACAGCATACACAGTACTTCATCGCCCTTTGCTTCAGTTGTCGTCCGTATTGCAAGTACAACTAAGAACTGGGTGTTGCAGTTGTGCCACTGGCTGTTTGTGGCAGGATTTCTGCTGTGCAGTGCAGAATGGACATTGTACTCCACTAACTCTTCAGGGATATGTCATTCTTACTCAGACGAAGTAAGCAAATGCAGTGATCGATGTTGTTACGTGTAACGGAGAAATAGATTCATGAATGAGAGAGAGAGAGAGAGAGAGAGAGAGAGAGAGAGAGAGAGAGAGAGAGAGAGAGAGAGAGAGAGAGAGAGAGAGAGAGAGAGAGAGAGAGAGAGAGAGAGAGAGAGAGAGAGAGAGAGAGAGAGAGAGAGAGAGAGAGAGAGAGAGAGAGAGAGAGAGAGAGAGAGAGAGAGAGAGAGAGAGAGAGAGAGAGAGAGAGAGAGAGAGAGAGAGAGAGAGAGAGACAGAGAGAGAGAGAGATGAGAGAGAGAGAGAGGCAGAGACAGAGGCAGAGACACAGAGAGAGACACAGAGAGAGACACAGAGAGAGACACAGAGAGAGAGAAATGGGTACTATAGCAGGCAGTGTTACCATGGGAGCGTTCCGCAACGGAACTTGAGCTTTGTGGGTATTCAGCAAGAGCCACGCCCTGTAGAAACTAAGCGGATACGAAGAGACACGGCGTTTCCATGGTAACACTACCCACTAGAGTACTAGCAAGAGTACATGAAAACCAGAGTGTGCAGCTCGGATGGGTTGCTGTCACGGCGGAATTCCGTGATTACATCATCTAAGTGATGTGCGTGCAAGCAGGATTCAAGCAGCTCTTTCTGCACAACTGCAGCTCAGTTGTATGCACTACGCCACTTCCCGCCTCATATCTGCGCCAGATATGATGTTATCACGGAATGGACCACTTGCCATTTGTACAGATCCACGAAATCCCGTAGACCCGGAAGGGTGTTGAATGTCTGCTATGCATGCGCATTTGACCAATTTTCGCGTCATAATTCAATGACAAGCAATCGCTTTTCCAGCTTCTTCACTTTGGTTAGAACTAATGACTAGCTAGATCTTTGTCAGAAACAGGTTTTCGTATGAAATGCCTTCATGCCCCATTTCTTAGTGGAAATAGCAGAAAACACAACAGGGTCCTGCACATTCAACACCCTTCCGGGTCTACGGGATTTCGTGGATCTGTACAAATGGCAAGTGGTCCATTCCGCCGTGACAGACGCCCATAGTAGAAAATGCCCCGAGCTGCGCACTCTGGTTTTCATGTACTCTTCCTACTACCTGTGTTGGCGGAGACAATAATAAAAAAAAACCAAATTTCCGGGGAAAAGCGATTACTCAACACATCCCTAAGTGCACAATGCACTCCTGTATTAAAGGCTACAAAAAAATTGTCAAGGTCCACGGCAGTAAAATCGTCTTTCTGACATTGCCACTCGCACTTGACAATAGCGCCTGTCCAAATGTGCAGTTATATTGAGCCATGTACACTTTTCATCACTCAATGGGGTCTTAGTAATAGTGAATCTTTCTTCCCAGCAGCAAATGTTGGTTTTTATACATGGTGTGTAACTACTCAGTGCTATTTGCACTGATGATAAAATAGTTCAGATGGTGAGCCAAGGAAAAATTTGTAACATGGGGAATCTTTGGAATTAGCACTAATATCACTAATATCCATGAACCTTCCAAGTTGAAAGGCCGTTGGTTAGCGCTATCGGGCAGTGCTCAAGCTGACTTTCACGCCGTGGAACGTCTCAGTACTCCCTGTCAGTGTTTGTGCTAGATTGTGCACATCTGACTGTTCAAAATCTGGTTTGCTTGGTGGACTCGATCGCATAACTTGTGCCCACAATTTCCCATGTTACAATAAATAATAAGTACAGTTGTGGCCAATGAAATCTGACTCACGTGCCGAAAGCAGCGCCAAGGCGCATTGTTTCCCTCGGATGGTTTTTTTCCCACCGTGCATGATGTAAATGAAGTGAAAACGCAGCCCTACTTTTGACTCATGGGTCGGATTTTCGTTGGGCACGAATTTTAATGGCGATGAACAATATAAAGTCTGCACTCATGTCGCAATCATTGCGACCGAAGCGTTTTGGACACAAAACCTACTTCACGAAGTGCTTTGGTTGCAATGTTTGTGACGTGAGAGCGCATTTTTATATCGCTATAATAGTTGACACGTTATCTGTCGCTTGTCCAACGCTAACACTAATAAGCAAGATACTGAAGAGTCAGAACATGCAGCAATTCACTTAGCACAATACTGACTGTAATGACTGTTTTTTCTTGTTGATCACTACGTCCAATGTCCGCTTCGCTGATTCTGCTGATTGCTATAATAATGGTATGTGCTCAAGCAAAGCTACAATGTCATGATTGAAAGTTACAAAAACTACAATACAGTAAGACCTGTCAAAGTGACCACTCGGATAAGGCGACCACCTGTCCTTGAAGACCACTGAAACCAGGGCCAAGTGATGCTATTTCCAGTCAATTGACCCTGTATAAGGAGACCACCTGGTAACAGAGACCACGCTTTGAAGGTCCTATGAGCGGTCGTCTTTGACAGGTTCCACTGTATCTGCAAGGGTGCAAGAGTGATTGCATTAGACACCCTTAGCAAACCACGGTAACGCTATTTTTTTTACGGTACTCGTACCTTGATGTACCAAATAGCGTTGAAGCTGCAGCGTAAAAACGTTACGGGTGCTGATGTATCGTTGTGACCAACGGTACTCGTTTTCGCCAAATATTGCGTAGGGCGTACCCATTTCACCTTGTATCGCGTATATAGGTTATGCGATAACGTCAAATCCACCATATATAGGAGCCAGTTGGGGTGGCAAAATGCCCAAAGCGGGTACAGAAACCCCTTATATAGAATAATTTGGGGTGGCAAACATACTATAAGACGTGTATCGCATAACCTCTATATAGCGCCATAAATGGTTGTAGCGCGTGAAATATGAGCTATACACATGGCAACAGCGCACTAACACTAGAGTGCTTCTTGCTAACGGTCGAACCCAAATCTCGGTATCTTTCCCCTTACGTTAATACCGTTACATAACTTTATTTGTTGCTATTCAAAGGGTGTCTACAAGAGTACATACCCCCAAGAGTGTGCAACTCCAACATACCCTGCTGTCCCGACAGAATTTCAAGATGACGTCATTATTTATGATGCAATGCTCCTTGCACCAGTGATTTACAACATGCGTGCGGGTGTCAACGCATCGCACGTTTTTCTCTGCAATAATTTGTACAGGATCAGATGGGCTTCGGTCCACGACACGCTCCGGATTCGTCTGATAATCCATGTACAGTGCGCAGTGCATCATAAAAATGACGTCAACTTGAAATTCTCTCGGGACAGCACCCATAGTCGAGTTGCACACTCTTGGGGGGTTATGTACTCTTGGTGTCTATTGTCGCAAAGGTGTGAAAACAGTGTAAAAGCAGTGTTATTCTTTCGTTCTGAATTCTCCTAGGTGCATCTCTGACCCATCCGTGCCCGTCCCCGCAGATGTCTATTGTCTCCTGCTACCAGCGCTACTGCCACCACCTCGTCGCCAAGGTGACGTCGACGATGCCCAGGAAACCAGTTGCCACGGCAGCAACGGTGGCAAGACGGGGTTATGGGTGCGGGGCGCGGCGCGATCACTCGCGCCGACGGCGGGAGAACACCGTCTGCTCCAGCGGCAGTACAAGCGCTGCATTGCAGTTTGCAAGGGCTTCCTCGCAGTCAACTATGAACTCGCTGGACGAAGAGGGGTTGGCGAGCGTAGAAAGCCGGATGGAGCAGAACCGCAAGATCATTAACGACATTGCCCAAGGCGTGGAGACCGAGTTCCGCGAGAGTGTGTCACAAATGGTTCTGCCCACGGTGAAGAAGAACTGGGCAAGCAAAAGTATAGGTAAAATGCCATCCGGAAAAGTTACGTTCAAGGTAAGAAGACGTTCATTACGCTTTTTTTATTTTATTTTTTATTTTCACCTTTGGCCAGTATGACTACTACAGTGTTCACTTCTTCTTGGGGGGTTAGACACGGGGAAGTTGTCATACAGGGTTGGCACAGGGTGCGGTGACCTGGACAGGCTGGGGTGGATAGCAAGCAGTCGGAATGAACGGGCTCAACTCGCCGTATTTGCCGGAGTATGGGCCGCACGACGATGCATAGGGTAAATGTCTGTATTTCGTGACAAAATATCTGTCTGTGGCTTATACTCTCACTGTGCAACTTATACTGCAGTGCGGCGTATACCCTGGAAACAAGAGTACATGAAAACTAGAGTGTGCAGCTTGGGGCCTTTTCTGCTATGGGTGTCTGTCACGGCGAAATCCGTGATTACATCATATTTGGCCCAGATCTGAGGCGGGAAATCGCGTAGTGCGTACAACTGAGCTGCAGTTGTGCAGAAAAAGACCTGCTTGAATCCTGCTTGTACGCACTACATCACTAAAATGATGTAATCACGGAATTCCGCCGTGACAGCCACCCATCCGAGCTGCACACTCTGGTCTTCATGTACTCTTGCTGGAAACTACAGTACGTACAGGTATCCTTGGCGATGTTCACACTCACTAAAGTTTTGCTGGGACGCGGAAGGTTTGATGGTGCCTCCATGACACAAGTGCTACTGATCATGTAGGGATTTGTTTTCATTTCCATCGCAAAATTACTATAATTTTGGTCTCTGCCAGTGGTCCTGGAGTGCGGCAGGGACCTGGAAAATACCATGCACTGGAGATTAAAAACCGTGTGTGTGTGTGTGTGTGTGTGTGTGTCTGCGTGTGTGTGCGTGTCTGCGTGTGTGTGCGTGTGTGTGTGTGCGTGCGTGCGTGTGTGTGTGTGTGTGTGTGTGTGTGTACGTGTGTGTGTCCGTGCACGTGTGTGTGTATGTTTGTGTGTGTGTGTGTGTGTGTGTGTGTGTGTGTGTATGTTTGTGTGTGTGTGTGTGTGTGTACTTGTGTGTGTGTGTGTGTGTTTTTTGATGGGACAGGCTGGAAAGGTTGCTCCTGATCTTCAGCATCTTCCTCCCTACGAGAAGCCTGGCCTGCAGACAATCCTAACAAACAACGCCAAGGACTTGGAGGCAGCGATTGACAAGCACTTTCTGCCTAGGCTCCTTCCGTTTTGCCCACCAGAAGTTCGCGATAAAGGTCAGTGCGTGCTTTTGGCTTTGCACTGTGTGGCTCGCCGGCAGCTAACGCCTCATGCTCGTCCTTCGTAATGACAATGAGCCTTCCCGTATATGGCCTTTTCTCTTCTGCAGAGGATGTCACGTCTGAAGACATCTTGAAGGTGTTGGACATGGCGGAGGAGCCACTGATGTCGGGCTTGGATGGTTAGTATGCACACGATAAATGCAGTTTCAGCAAATAGTTACGCTGGATGTCGATAAGGCACGTACGGGGGTTGCCTTTGGCAAATGCATTTTTTTAATGGTCTCTGAAGATTTTTCAAAATCTGCACTGGTCTCTTCGTTATGGGCTGTTCCGGAGATTATGCGAGTACACTCTGCTTCTCGTGTGTTCCAACCTGCTCTCTCTCTCTCTTTCTCTCTCTCTCTTCTCTCTCTCTCTCTCTCTCTCTCTCTCTCTCTCTCTCTCTCTCTCTCTCTCTCTCTCTCTCTCTCTCTCTCTCTCTCTCTCTCTTCCTCTCTCTTCCTCACTGTTGACAATCAATATCATCTGCTGTTGATGTCATGTCTTACCAGGTGATGGCAAGTATCGTGCCTGTGTTTGCGGACTGGACACCGAAGGCCGCTACATTGTACTTATCCAGCTTTCAATGGGCGACTGTGCCATCTTGTACCGCAGCTGGGCACTCTGCAAGTTCCCGGAGAACTTCAAGCGCCTACTCCGGAGCAAGGGGTGAGCTAAGAGGAGTCAAACTGTTGTGTTTCTTGTAGCGCAGTGATGGCTCCACCTAGCTCTGCTGATGAGACTTGTAAACCAAGTCGAAACAGCTAGCTGCTTGGAGATTGTGTACAGTTGACTGCCGATTATCCGAATGTCAACTGTCCGAACGGTCAATTATCCGAAATGCCTGTATGCACCGAATTCAAGGGACGAGAATGAGTTTTGCAGATTTTCCTCACCCAAAGCGCAAGAGAATGGTTCGCATGGGGTGTATGGCAACATGTTGGCATCAGATTTTGTCCCAATGTTGTCGTTTTGAAGAGCTGAAGCGTGTCTAATTCCTGTGGTACTGCCGAAGAGAATGAGAAATGAAGAAAACAGATGGGAATGTGCATGGTTTAGATTGATGTGTGTCCTTATCCGAACATACTCCTCATCCAAACACCCTGGAGACAACCCCGCGCCCCGAGGGTTGGGGATAATCGGCACTCTACTGGATGGCTATAGATTATCATTTTTTTTTAAATATTATTACTATACATGTTTCTGCGCACTTCATTTCCTTGAGAAATACGGGGATTTCCGCCCTGTAGCTTAGTTTCAGGTAAACGTAGCACATTTTCAGTTGTATGAGGATTGCCTTGTTACCCTTGCTCTGTGCCTGAACTGCAATAGAGAGGTTCCGGAGTACGATTTTTCGCGCCAAAATCCGTAGAGGCGCTGCGGATTTTTTATACGTCGTTTCCGAGCAGTGAAATGCTCCGGAGTACGGAACTTATGTGTTTGCCGTCATTGCCTAGGTTACGATCGCTAACACGTCGCATTCCCGCGCTATGCCTTTATATTTTGAAAATGTGTACCGAAATCAAAACTTCCCGCCGAAAATCCATGTTTCTTGTACCAAATTTGTACGCGAAAAATCGTTCTGCACCCGATGACGCAAAATCTCCATACGAAACATGGTTCGTATGAAAGCCAGTCCACACGGATTCTCCGTGCCGAAAAATCGTACGGAGCACGCCTCGAAAAAATCCGTAGAGCCCATACGGATTTTGGCACGGAAAATCGTACCCCAGAACCTCTCTAATATTTGAACCGACTGTCACTGTCCTATTGTGCATTTGATTTTTGTAGCAAATTTTGTGTTTCTTCAAGGATCAAGGTGCAGCTGCAGCTCCTAAGGCTTGATTCTTACATGACACGTGATCGTTGCCGGGGCCATGGCCAATAGGCGGTCTTCCTGCCCCGGGCATAATCAGGCCATCAGGACCGTTTGACGTCGTTTCTGGAAGTTCAGGACCGTTTGACGTCATCTCGTGAATTTCAGGACCGTTGACGTCTTTTCGGGAATAATTCGACCTTTCGACCTTTGACCTTCCCTAAATATGTTGCTTCGTGCTGTAAGAAATCAAATCAAGCACGCTCTGTCTGTGTCATGTTGGCTGAATCTTGCCCTTGCCTGCAGCCCTCGGACCTATGGCCCTTGGGCTGCAGGCTCGAGCAAGATTCAGCCATCATGACCTCCTGAGTGTGCTTGATTACATACTCCTTGGAGGTGGCGGCGTTCCCACGGATGCGGAAAACTCTGCCCCCGGCCGAGTCTCACGCAAACCGTGTTTTTTGCGTTTATTTTTTCTGTGTTGTCCAGTCTAGTGAAGCTGGGCGTGGGCGTTGTGGAGGATGGCCAGGCAATCCTCAAACAGCACCAGCAGGTAGTGGCCGGCTGTGTGGACCTGCGCAACCTTGCACACGTCGTCTCGTAAGTCTACCTGCGCGTGCACCTGTCCAACTCTAGTGGACTACTATTCGGCAGCCAATCCATGTCCTCCTCAGAATACATGTACTTGTAGTAGGAAGCGTTTTAAACTGTATCCGGCGTCAAGTGTTGTAGTAGTACAGTAGTCTGCACGGTGAGCACATCCCGTACGCACGTGCCCTCATTATGCACGCACACACACACACACACACACACACACACACACACACACACACACACACACACACACACACACACACACACACACACACACACACACACACACACACACACACACCTTTCATGTCCTTACTTTATACACTGCTGTGGATGGGGAATAAAGGCTTCTTCTTGACCACGCAACATCTAGTTCTGCTCTCGCTGCTGTAACGTTTGCGTTTGTTCAACATCAACAACAAAACTACGCTGTACAGCTGCAGACAACGACTGAGCCTTACACTCATACCTCGTTTATCCGAGCGGTCCGGGACCGAACACTGCCCGTAACTTTGACATGTCCGTAGTTGAGAACCGCGTACATTTTGTTGGGCAAAGGCCATAGATATGGCGTGTGATGTCACTATTTCCACAAACAAAGTTACAAAACAGTAGTAATATTTTCACTGAAACGCGCCCAAATACCCGTGACTTCGGGGTCCTGATTCCCGAGGTACGAGCGTACACGTATGTACATAGAACAAGGAAAGAAAAAGATGACCTACCGGGATGCATATGATGTACACAGTATGGGAATGTGTAGGGATAACCGATCCAAGAACGGATCGGGTACATGGGTACAATCGCCTCATGAGAGTACTATCTACTTGTGGATATGTGTAACGGGACCACAACAGCTGTGTGGTTTGGTTATCAGGTTTCAACTGCTGTAAGTTTCGAGTCTTGTCGATGATGTATTATTGTGTGGATGTTCAAGTTGCTGTGAAAGCATTTTATTTTTGGTGCGTGTGTGTGTGTGTGTGCGTGTGTGTGCGTGCGTGCGTGCGTGTCTGTGTGTTTATGTGCGTGCGTTCACCTGTCGGCCTGCAGCGTGTGCTGTCAGACGACTATTCACGGCATGTCGTTGCGCATGCTCGCCGGCCAGTTTGCGGAGGCCCGCCTGTCCAAGACCTACCAAGTCAGCGACTGGGGACGAACTACTCTCTCCGATGGACAGGTCGGTGCTACCGTTGTGCTGTGCTCTGCGTCAGTGAATGACATGACCTACGGTACTGTCGGGCGCCGAAGAACGGAGCGCCGAAGAACGACCAGGCTAGAATTTCGTCAAGCACAGCATATCAAAGTATACACGAGGACTCAACTGCCCATAGGCTATAATACATGGAAATAAGAACGGTCTAGGCTAGGAGGCTGGCCCCTCATGGCCCAGTTCTTCGGCGACCGACAGTACTGTACACGATGTCATGTACAGCACTGTAACAATGCTAGGCCGATTTTTCCGCCGATGCTTCGACACCGACTCCGACATGAAATCGGCCGACTGGGTCTGACTACCTATGCGCACACACAAATTTGTCGGAAACGCGTGCGACAACACCGTCCACACCGGGCCAGTTTCGCGCCGATCTTGAGGATTTTTCGTACGATTCATAGAAAAATCGGCGCCGTGTGGACCAGGCATAAGGCGCCGAGGAACGGAGTGCCGAAGAACCGACAGGCTAGAAGGCTAAGCACAGCATACCAATGTGCACACGGTGACTCCACTGTGCATAGACTGTAATACATGAAAATAAAAACGGTCTAGGCTGCGTGGCTGCCTCGCGCCCCCCCCCCCCCCTCCAGTACGTGTGGGTGTGGATATGTGTGGGTGTGTGTGTGGGGGGGGGGGGGGGGGGTGTCGGAGCAGAGAGGTGCATGTCAGTGCCCTCGGTGTCATCGTTGGTTCCGGAGCCGCGGAGGCTTGGCTATGCATCGTTGCTCCGCTTCCACCTCGTGCCCAGTACCGACCGAACCAGCTGCTGTTGTCACCGATAACACTACCGCTCGGACTTGCTGCAATGCTGACTGTGACATCTGCAATCGTTGTTTCCGCTCAACCCAGGGACGCAACCGCCATCGCTGTTCAACGCACTGCCACCGTCCAACGGCCAGAGAACGGGACAAGTGCCCGCATATCTGGATCTGCTCTCGCCGGTTCCGACTAGTCTCGCATCTGGAGTGCCATCGGGTGGCGTGCTCTTTCTCTCTCTCTGCTGCTCCTCCGGGGCCCATGTGACCCTAGTGGTAGTGGCTCTACAGGACAGGACAGGGTGTGTGTGGTGTGGTGTGTGTGTGTGTGTGTGTGTGTGTGTGTATGTGTGTGTGTGTGTGTGTGTGTGTGTGCATGTGTGTGTGTGTGTGAGAGAGAGAGAGAGAGAGAGAGAGAGAGAGAGAGAGATTGTGTGTACGTACGTATGTACATGCATAGCAGACTCAGCGGAGGACGTTCAGGTTGGTTGTAACTCTGAGTTTCATGCCGCTAGGCAATCATCAGACAACGGATACGTATGTACATATGTGTGCGTATACACGTTGACGGTTGAGGGTACGTACTGAGTTTTGGCACTGCGCGGCCCAGCGCTGTTTGTATGGCCTACCCACATGACCCGGCATGTTCTCTAATATTCACTACTTGAAAAATAAGTATAAACCCTTCCTTGGACAATAAGTTCCTCATAGCTACTTCAGTAGTTGTCATTGTATACCTTACCTTCCATCGTGCCAAGTTTTATCACCTCAAGTGCACGTGTTGTTGTCCAAAGTCTAAGTTCAAGTTGTCGAAAGATAAGCGACAATATTGATGACGCGGACCGAGTACATGTTCTGATGTTATACGTACATGTACAGTGGAGGTTAAAGGCTGTGTAGCTGTGACTTCAAGTTTCACGCATTTCATCAATTATCAGTTAGCAGCATTGGGCATTTCTCTGCTTGGAGCTGCCTTGATCGGCCTTGTTTGTTCTTCTGTTCCGTGCAGGTCAGTTACGCTGCGCGCGACGCTACCATTGCGGAGGACATCTTCAACAAGATGAAGGGCTCCCTGGACGGCGCGGGGCTGACGGCGGTGCAGCTGGTGCGACTCTTCAAGCAGTTCTCCGACAGCAAGCAGCTGGTGTCGTTCAGTCGCAATCAGGCTGTTGTAAGTGTGCTGTCGCTTGTGACAGTCTCTGCACGCAAGCTGCCTTGACTTGCGCTGCATCATTCTTTACCATGTTCCAGGGGGAGTGGAGAGAGGCGCGTATTGAGAAATGTATTCTCAAAATTAGGCTGCACATTTTACTCTCAATGCCCCTTGAATGGTCGAAATGTTGGTTAAAAAAGGGGTACATTATACTCGAGGGCTCGTCATACTCCGGCAATTACTTCTCTCTCTCTTTTCTATCTCTCTATCTCTCTATCTACCTCTCTCTCTCTCTCTCTCTCTCTCTCTCTCTCTCTCTCTCTCTCTCTCTCTCTCTCCTCTCTCTCTCTCTCTCTCTCTCTCTCTTCTCTCTCCTCTCTCCCTCCCTCCCTCTATCTCTCTCCCTCCCTCCCTCCCTCTCCCTCCCCCCCTCCTCTCTCCTCTCTCTCTCTCTCTCTCTCTCTCTCTCTCTCTCTCTCTCTCTCTCTCTCTCTCTCTCTCTCTCTCTCTCTCTTTTATTTTATTTTATTTTGATTCGCAAATTCAAACGGGCATAGAACCCAATAACAAGAAAGCGAATTCTCTCTGTCCCTCCCTCCCTTCCTCTACCCCTTCTTTCTAACCTCTATGTCTGTGTTATGAATTGTATTCTGAATGCGCTGCAGAGCATGAGTGAGCCAATCAGTCCAGACGAGGCAGTGCGCCTGAGCGAGGAGCTGTCTGCGGAGGACCAGCGCGCTAAGTCAGGCGCAGCGACTGCTGATGGTTCCAAACCGCCGGCGCAGACGAAGCGTGAGCTTGGCAAGGAGGTTGACGCAGTGTGTGCGTCCATGGAGCAACAGCAGCGCAGGAAGAAGCCGATGTACAGCAACTGTCGCCTCGTGGATCGGAACGGTCACTTCTTGGCCATGGTAGACGAGTCCAGGTCTAAGTGGTACCTGAACAAAAAGCTAGCCGGTGGGTTGTCTCCTGCTCTCTCTCTCTCTCTCTCTCTCTCTCTCTCTCTCTCTCTCTCTCTCTCTCTCTCTCTCTCTCTCTCTCTCTCTCTCTCTCTCTCTCTCTCCCAATATTAAGACACTGGTTGCCAAAGACAGAGTTTTATTGTATTGCTTTGCTCGTTGGAATTAGTTTGGCTCCGTGTAAGCAAACTTGCAACTGACTTCATTCTGTTGTGATGTGAATCTGTCTATAGAAATTGTATCTGAGTCCCCGGATAGTTGTGTGACCCTGAAGCTGAAGTTCGACACTCCGGTTCCGAATTGCCTACGCACGCACAGCGACGAGCCGAGGAAGAACATCTGCGCGGTTTGCGGCTCTACGGAGATCCACGCGGTGCTGGCCGTCATCCCCAATCTGTACCGTAGGTATGTTTTAGGTGTGGTTTACCGTATGCGATTGCATCATTAGTTGTGATGGCAAGGATGGCCAGGTCGCGGCACAGCGCATGAAAGCGATACACAAGCGACTCACCGTCATGCACAGGTCATGCACTTAATAGCGTCCATGAGCGGTTCCGCTGTGTACTAGTACTTGGCACCCGTAAGCGATTCCGGAATTCTCATCACTATGGCGTCGTCTTTCGCAACACCTCTACACTGAGGTAACAGGGCCAGGGGAGGGGAAATGTGGTTTGTAGTCATGTATGGCAGGAGGAGGGGGGGGGGGGGGCAGAGACAGTTATATGGGATTCAGATGCAAACAGTCGGGAGACTGGGAGACAAAAGCAGCCAGGTTCCAACAGGCGGACAACAGAGACAGAGAGACGGACACACTGCTCGACATTCATCTGAACTGGGGTCGGTCCGCGCAATTGTACATCAATGCACTTCATTATCAGTACCGCCAAGAGTACCTAGCCCCAAGAGTGTGCAACTCTGGTCTCCGTGCTATATCTGCTGTGCGCAGCACACTATCTCCATTAGGGGCCATCCGTAAATATAGATATTTATTTAGAAACGAAAACTAGTCGTTTAGGGGGGGGGGGGGGGGAGGGGGTTGAGCGCCTGTTCGTTTCTCGAAAAATATCGATGCACAGTTTGTATGTGTGGGCACGTCCAGAAACGAAAAGAAAAAATATCGATACTATGCATCGCTTGTATGTGTTCGTTTCTTAGGGAGGGAGGGGGGGGGGGGGAGGGGGGTTGAAGAGAAACGACTAGTTTTTGTATCTAAATAAATATCGGTATTTACGGATGGCCCCTTAGGTAGTGAAATGACGATCAAGCTGCTTGGATTGAGATTTCCTGCGGTTTAGCCTTTAAAAGGATTCCAGGCGCTCTACGATACATTCAAAGGAAGTGCCTGTGCGCGACGCATCAAGTACACACCCATCCGAAGTCTCCGAGAATTGTGGATTATACCGTAGACGCCCCTTTATACGCCCACTCGAAATTACGTCCATTACGTCCGCCCTTCGTGTACACGCCCAGTCAGGGGAAGTCAACGCTTTTGTTTCAAACTAGCGCCCATGCCCATGTATACGCCCAGGTATGCCGGCAACACCAGTACACGTACATGCACAGGGTCTGGTACCCAATACTTACTGCTATCCCTATTCCAAGTATACGCCCGGTTCCAAAATAATACCCGTGCCCTTGTATACGCCCGGCGCCTATGCACGGGCTTTTACGGTATTTCAGTATGCTCTGTCTCCGTATCAATGTGTTTGGCCTAGTTTCCTAACTCTTGACAGCTTTTTTGCAGTGAAATTCATGATTCTGTGATTTCTTTTGTTTCAGCATTGGTGTTCACGCCTGCGTGAACGGCATTTGGAAACAGGAAACCATAGCAGGTCAATAATGATGCCATAGCTCACAGCTCGTGGCTCCGTGCTGCAGGCAGCGCGCCGCGCCAGACTCTGTAATGCAGAGTTGCACACTCTTGGGCTTACCGTCTTTTCCCGATTATAAGTCGCACCCCCATTTTCAGGTTTGAGCCTTATTTTTTTCCATATATTCACTTCAGTAGTAAGTCATGCTCGTTTGTAATTCGCACCCCCCCCCCCCTTTCTACCCTGTTCTTTATGTAAAAAGGTGCGACTTATAATCGGGGAAATACGGTACATCCTCTTGGTAGCGCACGTGCACGAACAGTCTTTCACAACACTACGTGGGGACGGGCTCTCAAATCTGGAGGAGGCACGCGTCACAGCAGAGTTCAGAGAATTTGTTTGGCTTGGACTTCTGGTTAGACAGTGCTTGAATGCATCGTTGCCGTGATTGATACGCAAAAAAAAGAAAAAGAAAATATGCAAATTTGAAACTCGGGTGTTGAGCCATAACTAAATGTAGAAAAAAGGGCATAATTATGGATACGAGTTAAGAGTAACTCTCCATCACTGTAACTGGATACTATATACAGTCAGAAAGTGCAATAACTAGGCACACAACTGACCGAGTACTGAGACATTTGACGCCCTGA
>NC_088645.1:40654487-40701987 GCF_964019385.1 Sycon ciliatum | reverse complement strand
CCAGATCACACAGCTTGCGCTGTCTGTCTGTCTCTCTCTCTCTCTCTCTCTCTCACCCGCTCTCTCTCTCTCTCTCTCTCTCTCTCTCTCTCTCTCTCTCTCTCTCTCTCTCTCTCTCTCTCTCTCTCTCTCTCTCTCTCCGGTGTGCACACACATGCGCAAACACGAAGTCGGCGTACCTCACAGTCTAGTCTACCATTCGCCGAGACCGGTTCTAGCCGTTCACGTATGCAATGCTAGTGTGTAGTCTGTCTACCAAACATCCGTACCATACAGTGTGTCATCGCCATGACACGTGAACACTGACAGAAGCACTCGCAGACTGCTAATCTTATAAGGCTTTTACTGCTATAGTGTACAGTATGTACCGGCAACTGCAGGTGCTGATTTATACAGACCCATATTGCTGCTGCTGATGATGATCATCATCATCATGGCAGAAACTAGGGTGAAACCGTAAGTATGACTGTGCACTTGGTCTCTCAAAGACCTGCTCCCTCTTCCTTAGTTCTCTTACCGGAATTATTTTTTTTTACAATATTAACCCGGCATTTTTTCTTCTGATTTCCTGGTTGTGTCCGTGTTCGCAAAGCAACACCGTGGCGGTGCCCGTGCACAGGAAAGACATTACGTTTGTTATTGTCTTGTGGATACGTGTTTTGTGACATTCCAAACACCATGTGTTTTTTGTTTGTTGAGAATCATGATGATTGTACTGCGAATCATGCAGATGATTCCGGCTTGAGCTTCCGCCCTGGTGATATTGAGTGCTTTTAAAATTAACCGGGAGTGTGCAACGACAGTCGTGGACCAAGCAATCCGACCCGCGAGTCAAGAAGTAGCGCCGCGTTTCTATTTCGACTACTGTGTACGGTCAGACCTCGCTTACGTAATTACCCGGTCCTCTTTTATCTGGATCCCTCGCCATCCGGAAGAAAATCGTTGGTTACCGATTTACAGCACATGCCATGCATACATAGTGCAGTATGTGTGTTTGATTATCCGGTTCCCTCGCCTATCCGGATATTTGTGTGGAAAACGGATATTTGTGTGGAAAACGGATGTGTGCGGTTGAGAGAGGTCTGACTGTAGCGGGTAAATTTAGGTGTAATAAAATTTCGGTGTCGGGGACCTGCCAGGTTTCACGTGTACTATAGAATTACGTGACCAGCGTTCTCTCCACGTACGTAGCACCGTGCATGCTCCGGGGGCCTGGTTTCTCTACCGAAATTAAAGTTACACCAAAACCCCATCCAAGGGCCGCGTGTGTGCCTTGACGATGCTTTCTAGGATGTGTGTCGGATTTATGTTGGTCATGAGTGATAGGTCTGGTATTTGCCCGGATGTATGTCGCACTATTTTACACCAAACTTCAAGGACAAAGAAGAGGATGCGGCGTACAGTCCAGCATGACTTACTTGTGATGTGAATGTACAGTGAAACCTGGTGTAAGCGACCACCTGCTCTTAGCGGACAGTTCTACACAGACACTGTGGGACCTGGTTCTAAAGACCACCTGGCTTTAACGACCACCTTTTCTTGCACCGTGGGGTGGTCACTTAAACCAGGTTTTACTGTATTGAAAAGTCTTAGATCTGAAAATGGGGTGCACCTTATCATTGACTTTGAGTCCTACTTACGAGCAGAGAATTCGGGTAAAACCCGACGTTACACATTCTATTTCTGCAGTGCAATATACATGTACAGCAGCACAGTTATCTCATCCGAAACTGGTACTCTACTAAAGCCTCCCAGCCGGGAGAGAGAGAGAGACAGAGAGAGAGAGTGAGTGTGTGTGTGTGCGTGCCTACATGTGTGCATATACGTATGCGCTGTTGTAGCGAGAGCGGATCATAAAGACTTCCATATTCTCAGTATTCTGTCTTTGGCCATACTAGTACTGGAAGGGCACCCGCTGCGCAGAAGCACCTACATTGCAGCCATTGTAGGCCTGGCATAAGGCACAGTAAATCCACGCATATCAAGATCAGTTTGAAAGGTAACGAACGGATGAATTCACCAGGAACCCACAATAAAAACCTCTTTGCGAGCACGGAGAGAAAATCAATAAAATAAAAGATGTATATGCGCCCTGCAGGCGTGAACCACCTGCAGTAGGGTGTCAATGAGCGTAGCGAAATTTGGACACGGGACAGGGGGGGGGGGGGGGGGGGATGCCAGACGGCAAAGGAAGCGGTCAGATATACAATATTCACCATGACAACCTGCAGCCAGGCGCTGCCATGGAGTTTTCAGCCGGGTACAAACCTAATCTGTGAGCTTTGGGTAGCAATTATTTGATAAGGCAACAAGAGAAGAAGTGAGGATTGGAGCTTAGCACGCGTGATAATGTATCCAATCAAAGTTTCAATACCCCAAGCGGAGAGTCAAAATGAGAAGAAGAAAAGGGAGGAAATAGATCATTTTGGTGAGCTGACAGCGCAAAGCTGCTGCTGGCACATCCCACACACACGCACGCACACACATGCACCTATCTACAATGCTTGTTCTTGGGCCTGCACACATACGTGGACTCGCACACACACACACACACACACACACACACACACACACTCGCATGCGTGCGCACAAACACGCACACACGCGCGGAAACCCCTTGATCTAGGTGTCTGCCTTTGGGGAATCCCTCAAATAACAATGATAATAATGCACACACACACACACACACAAACACACACACAAACACACACACACACACAAACACACACAAACACACACACACAAACACACACAAACACACACACACACACACACACATGTGCGTGTACGCACGCTGCATGTGGTCTCTTGTTCCAGCATAGCACGACACCCCACGCATCATCATAAGCAGCTTTCCACTAGTGGCAAACGACCAAGCAGGGCAATAATAAAGAGTCAAGTCGCACAACAGAAGCATCAACAGAAGCATCAACAGAAGCATCAACAGGAGTAGCAGGGATCACGTTGCAGTCTTCGTGTCTTCCTGCCTCCACCAACACCAGCACTAGCACACACTCGCAGCATCAGCAGCAGCACCATCATCAGTATTCTAGTGAGGAGCGAGTTCGGTGGTGGAGCGCATGTAACACTCTCGGCACACACCTCCGTACGTACGCTCTCCAGCGCGTACGCACTGCGCGTTCAGACACCGCTCCACTCCCTCGTTGTAGAACGGCGTGGTGGTCTTCGACTGGTAGCAGTAGAGGCAGAAGCCGCCGAACTCGGGCAGCGCCGGCTGCATGCAGCCCATGGACCGGCATACCTTCCGCTCTGGCATGGTAGTGTACCTATCCGACGGCGGCACCGCTTGTTGATACATGGACTGGGAGCGCTGCGGCGGTGGATGGACGCCGGCATCGTGCTGCACCCCCGTCACCGAATGCTGTGCGGCGTGCGCGTACGGTGGCTGCGGCTGCTGTGCCGTGCCCGGTGGGAATCCGCCGAGGGTGGCCGCGCCGCCGTACGCGCGTTGCTCGTCCTCGAGATCCGCTTGCTTCTTGGTCATCTCGAAGAAGCACTGCGCGCAGCGACCGCCGTACTCGTCGCTCGCCTCGTTCTGGCAATCGCGCTCGGAGCACGGCTTGCGTCCAGTGGACATATCCAGGCGACGACGGACATCGTCGCCGTCCTCGCGTACCCGCGCCAATGGCGCCGTCATGGATCGGATAGGCACGCCGCCAGAACAAGCGCCACTAGGCCGTGTCGGAGGAGCCGGTTGTGCTGCGCTGCTGCTGCTGGCTCGCAGTTTAGAGCATTTTGAGCAGAGGTAGTCGCTCTCCAGGAGGCCGTAGAAGTCGCAGCCCGGCGTCAGGCATGGGATGGAGTTGGCGCGGTGCGGCGGAGTGTGTTGTTTGTCCACGGCGTTGCCTAGCGGGTCGGCGATGGGTCCGCCGGGTGGTGGTGTGGCCGGTGTTCGCGTTCCGCTGGACACGGACGGTTGCGGCAGGTAAGGGCCCGATGTGGCCTTCCCCTGGTAGCCAGTCACGTTGCCTGAGCCAGAGCTAGTCAAGGACGAATCCGGGGCCTACGACAGCAGAAAGGCACAAAGCGCGCGCGCACACACACACACACACACACACACACACACACACACACGGACACACAGACAAGCGCGCACACACGGACACACACATATGCACACACAAACACATGCACGCACATGCACAGACATGCACAGGTGAAGAGAATAAACACAGGTTGGCATCGTGTGCATCAAAACGTCACTAATTCTGAGTGAAAAAACCCTGAACAACAAAATAATCGCAATCTAATCAGTTTTCAACTCTCCAGCTACAAGTACAATGCGACTAAAACCAGTACAATCCCGCTCAATGCAATCCAGTCGCATCACTCAAGTTCGTGCCTTGCACCATTTCGCAGGCCAGTGTGCGCAGGTCCAGGGCTGCGCAACGCCCGGCACGTACTTGAGTGACGTGACTGGATTTCATTGAGAGCAGCACTGTACCTCAGTGGCAGAGTGACGGTGACCAGCAACCAGCCGGGTCAGAGCACGGACTCTCTACTTTTTATTTAAATTTTTGTTTCGTTTTGCTTCGCAGTTGTTGCGTCAGGCCAGTGAAATCATGTTCTGTGATTGCCAGTATAAGAGGCTTTAGAAAACTCTCTACTTGCCGCATCATACTAGTACCGTATTTCAACGGTTCTCATCAATGAGAAGAATTTCGTCCTTCGAGATGAAAATTTAATGCTTCCGCCGACTCTTAGGAGTAACATACCACGACCGGCGTACAAACCAATCTATCCTGGAAGAAATCAATGACATCATTGGAGCAAGGATGCGGCTAGCGAACGAAGTCAAGAAATTTAACTTGATGTGGTTTGGCCATGTTACGAGACATGACGTTTTCTCCAAGCCCTTCCTGCAAGGATCAACTCCTGTATCTCGACCGAGAGGAAGGCCCGCGACGTCATGGATTTATAACATTAAAAGTTGGATGGGTCTTCCCTTGCATGCTCTCTCTCATGCAGCACACGATAGAGTTGGATTCAGAGACATCATTCACAATTCTCTCGCTGATTAATGCCTCTACGATCACCTTGTGATTATGAGTTATACATACATACGACCTCCAAACTTGGGGCCTTGATTTACTGGTTTAAAGGTCGACTTATAACCGGTAAAATATGGTACAGTCGACTCCACTTATAACAAACTCACATAATATAGCAAATTTCGTGGTATAGCGAACCCTTGTCCATGTTCCTGTTTGAACCCATACAAAATTGACCCTTTAAAGCGAACAGGTTTCGTTTATAACGAACCAAATCTTGCAGGGCTGCCTGTAAACCAAGTACATTCATACTGTCATAGGCCACATGTACACCAAGTGCACTCAAACTGTCACAGGCCACTTGCCAGTCATGTTGTGCTGCTTGTATGGTGTGAGGGCATTTTCTGTTATAACGAACTTCGGCTATAAAGAACTAATTCTCTTGCACAATGGTGTTCGTTATATCAGGAGTCGACCGTATTCGTCTGCTGAGTGTAGGCAAGCAGCAGTGGCCATGCATGCAGTTCTGGCCATGCATGCAGTTCTCGTTATGCCAGGCAGGCCGGTCGCACCGTCTTTGAAGGTGCAGCGGCCATGACATAATATTATTATGGAAGGGGGTCCGGGATCCTCCCCCTGGACAAAATTCAAAATCGAAGCCAATTTTAGCATTTCAGAGCATTCGGTACCATTTCAGTGTCACTACAATGAAGGACTTTTCTGATTTTGCAAAAAAACAAACAAACAAGAAGACGCTACGATCGGGGGGAAAGAATTCTTCATTATTCGCCACGTTTGCGTTCAGCTGCGATCATTGCGCTGTGTTGCAGTCTGTTTGAAAAACGAATAAAATTGGCCACGGATAAGTGGGGCGGACTGAGCCGCCTCTGCCGCCCCGGCAGTAACGGCCTTCCCATGGGATATGATGTAGAGGCAGCGGAACTGGTCCGGTTGGTCAGGCCATGGCCGGGACCAGCTAATCGGCCACAGGCGTGTGTTTACTGATGATGAGGTGGTCATGTGTCTTCCCTCAGTATCATACACAAACTGTATGAAATACTAGGGTGTGGCCGGACCAAACATAGACTGCTTCCGCCGGTCCTTATGTGTGTGCATGACCGGGTTGAACACACACTCAAGTGTATGCACACACACACATGTACATGCACGCACATGCCACCCCTCCCCCCCCCCCTTCTCCCGCATACACACACACATGCGCGCACGCACACACATACACACAAATGCACACAAACACACACACACACACACACACACAAATGTACACACACATGCACACGCACACAAAAATGTACACACACACACAAACACACACACAGCCGGGAGCTAACACACACACACGACAATGCACACGGAGAAACCAATAGCTCACATCGGCTTGCGGCGGCGAGGTGGCAATCTGGCGACTAGCCTCCATGGAGACCGAATATGGTGGTCCTCCTCCTCCCCCAGAACTGCTGGGCTGGATTACAGGTATCGTCACCACTGGTGTGTCCGGTATCGGTTGAAGTTCGTATCCACTTCCTGCTCCTCCTCCGCTGTTTGGAACAGAATTGGGCCGGAAGTCCTTGGGGGCAGTCTGGGCATGCGAAAGACAAACACAAGCAGATTTAGAGTCTTCACTGGTTTGAGGGAAAGACACAAACGGGAAAAGCCTGAAGAAAAAAATTGACTGTCACCACCAGGACTCGAACCAGGGACCCTCGCTTGTAGCCAGCGATGCTCTAACCACTGACCCATGGTGTAGTCGTCATCCCAGCAGAGACCGTTCAACATTTTCTTCAGACTTCGTAACTCACACTGCTTAGAATCAAGATGAAATGACCAAAGGTTGAAATTCTATCCGTAGTTGTCCAGCACTGACAATTATAAGCTAGCCCCTTGGCTCTCCTGACTCCATCTGAGTTCCTACAAGCATTCTTTTATTCGCTTCCATGTAATTGGGCTTATTGCCCGTTTGGTATTGCGAATTCAAATAAAAAACAACAGCAAGCAGATGTAGATCGCTTACTGACTTCGTGACTTCACGCAAGTTCCTGATGAGCATTAGCACTAGACGCATAGCTCGTCTGCAGTCAGCTTAGTCCGGTCACCTCACCAGCAAAATGGCCCTCGTATGTACTACATACTGTATAATATGTTATTTTCGGTGAAACTTTAATTTCTGTAGATAAGCAAGGCACCTAAACTTAGATTACACCTAAATGGCACTAGAGCATGCACTGTACGTGCAGGGAACGCTGGTCACCTAATTCTACATTACACCTGAAACCTGGCAGGTCCCGGATACTGAAATTCTACTTCACCTAAAATCACATGTTATACAGTAGTCAAAATGGGCAAAATGGCGACTAGTATAAGGTGGCCAGTGCCAGGTACATGGTCAGCAAAGCACGGATGCGAGATCTGGCGGCCCTGGACTCAGCACACCAGTTCAGTCTGCACTGGCCATTGCCGACACCACGCCGACAGGATCCAGAGTCTCACCACGACAGACAGACAGACATACAGTGATGAAGGGAGCATTCTGCGGCTCATCGGATACCCCCCGCAGCATGCTCAGAAAACCGGCAAGCAGATGAATGACATTGCGCTGCAGGCCGTACCATCTTCAAATGAACCCCACTAGCTTTCATGCAGTCTTTGTTCAAACGACAGCATGCATGGCCAAACCGTGGCCACTACTTCAACTGAAAAGCAAACAAATGAGAAACAAGGTGCTGAGCAGTACGCTGAGAGAACTCACCGAATATGGCGAAACTGGCTGCGCAACAGCTGAACGTGGAAGACGAGAAGAACGGAACAGACGTAGACGGTCAATGTCAGAAATGTTAGACTCTGAAACCAGGCATGTCGGATGATAACGTGGCCCTAGCTTCCCTCCTCCCATGACCTCAACATTTATTTGGCCACCACAAGAATTCATGAAATTGTTGCAATTTTTTTCGCTTGTCTTTGCTTGTATTGAACCAATTAGGCAGCAAAACATAACGAGTGGAACACAAAGCATAGCTCTCATAGCTCTCATTGCTCTCATAGCTCTCATTGTCCACTCCCGCAGCAGTGCAGTACTGTTGGGTGGGGGACAATGGAACGCCGAAGAACGAACAGGTAAGAATCTCGCAAAGCACAGTATACACCAATGTATACATGGTAACTCGATTGTACATGAAAATAAGAGAGTGGCCTAGGCTACGGGGCTGAGCACCCAGTCCTTCGGCGACCGACAATACTGTACAGGGGAGGGGGGGGGGGGGGGGGAGGCATACTCACGGTTAATGGTGCCTGCTCGGGCACGGATAACCTCCATCTCGCGCTCCTGGAGCTGCCTGGTGAGATTTTCAACGTGCGCCTCCAGGTCTTGGATGCGTGCCTGCGCTCCGTCCAGGTCCCTCATGGTCAGCATGTGTCCGTCCTTCACACGCCGACTCTCCGTCGAGTACTTGCGCTCGCGGCTGTACAGCTCTCCGTAGTCGTGATTCAGCCGCTCCAGGTCCGTCTCCAGCTGCACGCGCTGCCGTTCCGATTGCTCCAGCCGGCTTGCCGCCTCGTCGCCGGCCGTTTTCATTCGCTCGATGTCGAGACCGAGATGCCTGCGCTGGCGATTAGCTTCGTCGAGTTCGTCCACTGTCTCTTCCTTCTCCTTGTTCAGCGCAATCCAGCGTTTCTGCAGGTCTTCGTGCCGGTCCTCCGCGTCCTTCAGGCGTATCTTGAGCGGCTTGTCCTCGTATTCGATGACCAGGGCGTTGAGCTTTGCGTAGCGGTCCTCCAGGTCGGCAATGGCCTGCTGCTGTGTGGTGACCTGGGCTTGCAATGCCTTGCGCTCCTTGACGATGCCGATACGGCGCTGAACAAGGTCGACCTTCTCCACGCGCAGCTGCTCCACCTGCTTCTGCAGCTCGGCGGACTTCAGCCTCTGCTCCTGCAGCTGTGCTTCGCACTTGCTTAGTTGGTAGTGCACGGATCCGTCATGGACGGCGTACAGGCGGCGCTTGGCGTCGGCCACGTCAGGTCGCACGTGCGGGTCCGGGTCCAGCAGCGCCATCACCAGCGAGTTGAACTCGGCCAGGTACTCCGCCGGCAGTGGCTTGACACCCACACGCTCCATGCTGTACGCCACCTGGTTGCTATCGGCGACGATGTACGCGTCCGGGTAGTCGGGCAGCGGGTGCGCCTGCATCAGGAACTCGTAGATGAGCACCCCGACGGCCCAGCACGTCTGGCCGCCAAAGTCGATCATCGGCGGCTGCTTGCCATCGTCCGCGGCAACGCGCGCAAACTGGTTGATCACCTCCGGCGCGATGTGCTGCTTGTTGTCGGCCGGGTACGCATCGCCGCCGCGCAGGTACGCCTGCAGGTGGTGCACGCGCAGGTGCTTGGCGCGGCTGAAGCCCGTCACAACGATGTCGTGATTGCTCGTCAGCAGCAGGTGCTCCAGCTTCAGGTCGCAGTGCACCACATGCTTCTGCTTCAGGAAGCACGCCACGTCCAGCAGCTGCATGGCCCACTTCTTGGCCTGCGTGTACGGCGGCGGGGAGGAACGATTGGCACGGTTTTTCAGATAGTCCGCCACCGACTGCTCGTGATGGTCAAACAGCACGAACTGTGCCAGGCGACCGCCTCTTGCTGACGCTGAACTCTCTATCGCGCTCTTGGCCTGCTCGGGTAGCTGTGCCCACAGCTCATCCGTGATGTTGTCCTCGAAGCACGTCCAGATTCGAATGATATTCCGGTGACGCAGGGCACTGCTCAGCGTGCGCCATTCGTTCTGCCGCGCAGTGCGGAACGCCTGGAAGTCTTCCGTCGCATCACACGGTGCGCTAGGTGCGGCGCCAGTAGCGGGAAGGGCGCTAGCAGCCGCTAAGTCAGAGGTGGCAACCGGCGATGACGATGACGCTTCGCCCTGGGTTCTTCTGCTTTCCGCCTTTTGCTGGCTGCAGTTCGGCTTGTCGTGGTAGAACACTTTCAGCGCGTACAGCTTGTTGGGCGGCAGGTCGTCCAGTGTGCATCGCACAGCCAGGATACTGCCCTGGGAGCCGTGGCGCACCACTCTCACTGGCTGGAAGTCCGAGCAGACGGCTTGGTGCAGAATCATGAGCTCCTCGTACACATCTCGATCGTCGGTGCGCGCTAGCGATGGATCGAGCGATTCCTCCGAAGACGTGCTGCCCTGCGAGGGCAGAGTGCCGCGAGCTCTGGCTGGAGTAACAGGCTCCATTGGGTTCGGAGCAGGCTCGGTCGCTCGCCAGCGCCAGGCGACAGAAACCACACTCTTGCAAGAAATAGTTTGTCCTCGCCCTCGCTCAGAATGTTTCTAGAAAAGTTTGTTTGACTCTTTGGACGGCAAAAAAAGAAAAGAAAAAAGGTGGCGAAAACTCGTCACTACAAGTCTACATTGTACACGTAATCGTTCACGGTCGGGGGGGGGGGGGTACCTGCTTGTGCGGCTGTTGTGCCAATAGGCAATACAAGTGGTGAGCTGAGTGAGTGGCGAAAGGGCTGACTGGTACAGTGCCAGTGGTGGCATATGCACAGAAAGCAATGAGAGCAACATACTCCAGTCAAACCTCTTTAGGACGAACACCAAGGGACCGATGATTTTGTTCGTAATAACGGGAGTTCTTCTTATCCATATTTTTATACCCAGTGAATACACAGTGATTTTGTCCAATAGAGTTACTAGTTCTTCTAAAGCGAAGGTTTGTCTTATCAGTGTTCTTCTTAACGAGGTTTCACTGTAGTAATAATATTATTACATTTGCAGGGATATCACTTGCTTGGCTGGCATAATAATATTAGTAATGTCCTTCCACCTGTCCCGCTTGGCTATATCAGATACAGAGCACTGGCCAGTATTATACATGTAAATCTGCATTCGCCTGCTCTTGCCGTCTTGACTCTTGCCAGTCTTGCCAGTCTTGGGTCTTGCCAGTCTTGGGTCTTGCCAGTCTTGCCAGTCTTGCCGGTCTTGGGTCTTGCCAGTCTTGGGTCTTGCCAGTCTTGGGTCTTGCCAGTCTTGGGTCTTGCCAGTCTTGGGTCTTGCCAGTCTTGGGTCTTGCCAGTCTTGGGTCTTGCCAGTCTTGGGTCTGGAGCTGACGCAGGACGTACTGTTACCATGTTGTTCCTCTGTTGTCATGGTTGTTGGTGTTGTAGAAGTTTATTTAACGTCTCACCACAAACAGGCGATTTCGCCTCCTTTGATACATGTGGACGACAGAAGGAATGAGAGGGGGGGGGGGGGCAGAAGTAGACCCGGGTGCTCGAATGAGACACAGGGTACCAAAACAGAAACACCCTGAAATTGTACCTAAACTTGTTCCGATTTCGTTTAGTTTTCACAAATACCATCAACATACGGCCTGCTAACGGTATGCCAAATTTCAGCGCTGCCCGGTAAACGGTTTTTGAAATACTCGCGACCCACTTTTTGATGGGTCCTTGATTCGAGGATGTGGGTCTCCTGTACGGTGCTGCCAAAGACCTGCTGAATCTGCGGCTCCACTGACCATCTTGCTCTCAAAAATGAAGTAGTAAGTAGTTACTACTACCTGCCCTCAACTGCCATACCAAGCGTAGACGATGGTAGACCCGTGTGCTTGAATCGGAGACGATCTGACGAGTTTGCTGTTTCTGATTCGAGCACCCAATTTTCAAATAAAAAATCCGAAGGAAATACGACCATTTTACTGCGTACTGTAGCTTGTGTTGTAGCGCACCGAGGTTCCGAATTCCTGCTGGGTGGGTCAAGCCAGACTCCCTTCCCTGTTCCATCGCCTCTCCAAAAGTATATTCTGACATTGTTGAGATTTACAGATGAGAAATTGCACACCTGTCAAATCGTTTCTGATTCGAGCACCCGGGTCTACGCAGAGAGGAAGGGTAGAAAAAATAAGCAAATCAAATCAACCTCAGGGCTACACCAAAGCAAAAACGGAATGGGAACATACTATATACAAAATAGCTTCATACATAATATATATATTGCAAAACACGTTTACTATTCTTCCGTCCGCTATACCACAGAAACAGAAACATATACTGCACAGGTACTGTACTGGAAGGCGCGTACGCAGGGGGGGGGGGGGGGTCCCGTTGCCCGGAACCCACCCCCCCCCCCCACCCAAATGTTCCAAACGAGCAACGTTTTGGGCATACATGTATTAGAGTTATTTCTGACGTGACGCGAAAGTTCAGCTCGCGTTATTTGGTGTCACGACTGTTCGCGGACAACCTGTTGGACGAACGATAGTTCGTCGAAACCTGTTCGACGACAACCCCGTTCGCCGACAGCCGTTTTCGCCGTCTGACATTTTGGCCGACAACTTTGTTCGACGACTGGTCTTTTCGTCGACTCCCCCCTTAGACGAGTTGTCTTTTCATCACCTGGCCTGTTGGACAACCACTCAAACCATGCTTCAGAAGCACCTCATACCTACAAGTACTTTGATTTAGATGAAGTGGTGTTTCCAGTGCACACACACAGGTGTAAAACATAGATGAAAATGAAGGGACATAGCCATGTTGCGAGGCAGCAACAGAGAAAGCAAAAAAGGATCATTGTAAACTATCAACAATTACAGCGTGGAGATTTGGATCAGATAACACGTGCTTGAAGGCGATTGAATGCTACGAGATTCTGAACAACGTTGAGCTGAGCTATGTAGTTCCTGCTCCTTGATGACCGAGCAAACAAACAAGGATTTCTGTCAGGATTCTCCTCACACATTTTTTTAAAGAATTCATAACATGCCTATGCTTTTTTTGTCTAGGTCATCAAGGCAAAAAAGCATAGCGTAGGGCCCTGAGCTTCCAAGCTCTCTCGTCATGCGACGGGCGGGGTGAATGCCCCACGGGCCTCTCAAGTGTCCCAAAGCGTGGACGTAACATGTGTGTTTTCCAACACCATACAAGAACTGTACCATGAATATACCATGCAGACAACAGCAGTGGGACTCACGGCCAGTTTGGAGGTCAGGGAGTGAATGCCCCCAGGGGCCTCTCGCGTGACTACTTGCAGTACATGTACTGTATTGGAGTGCTAAGTCTGAACTGTCACCCTTATTTCCAGTACATCTATATGTATACTACATATTGGATAAATCTTGTGTTGTAGAATTCCACATAATAATTATTTGTATACTGTTCTGTACTTTTGTGCGTTGAGTACTCTACCTCGAGCTGCCTTCACCGGCCTTGTCTATAATTATAATTTACTCAATCTGGTGACAAAGTTACATGACAGTCGTGTAGTCTTGGACTACAGTGCATTTCAAAACTATAGACGCGTAGGGTTTTTGAAATATTTCAAATTTGGCTGGAACTTTTTGAGAATAGTTTTCGGAATATTGCTCAGGATCGCTCCACAATTACTCTCGTATAGTTTCTAAAGGATTGGATAACAGACGCCCAATTTGGAAAATTTTATGCACAAAGTGATCACAGATTTTATGTGGTATAGATGCTGGCATAACGGTTTTTGCCTAGGTACGCGTCTATAGTTTTGAAATGGACTGTAGTTTCGGCTCCACGATCCAGTGTGTCGATACTATAATAGCTTTCATGGCTGAGGTTGTTGGTATATCTGTTGACTCTGGGTTCCCAGTACTCAGTACCCGAGGCTTGTTGGTAAAGAAACTCCAATTTCACTTCCAGGTACCAGTGCATCTAGTGTCTGCTTCTATCAAAGCAGCCTGCTGCCTGAACTTTGAAATCCTTCTTACCCCAGGAAGTGTAGGATGTGCATAGATACATAGAACTGTCTTGGTCGTTATAATCCGATGTACTCCGTGTGGTGTAGACCAGGTGTGCATTGTTGGTCGATTCATATGGCTTCGCCAGTTGTGTGCATGAGATAGTTATCTGGTGCAAGTTTTTTTTGATCAATACGATCTATTTCGCTATCCTTTCTATAAGAGGAAATCTGTGGGTGCAGATCCGCGACGGTGCATTTGCGGATTTGCGTGCTTTTCTTGCGACGGGCGTATACATGGTACACGTACATTATACATAGATGTATGGGAAATAAGGGTGACAGTTCAGACTTAGCGCTCTAACACAGGTCTGCAAGTAGTCACGTGAGAGTTCCCTGGGGCATTCACTCCGTGAACTCCCTCACCACCAATCTGGCCGGGCGTCCCACTGCTGTTGTCTCCATGGTCATTCTACAGTTATGGTATGGTGTTGGAAAACACACACGTTACGACCATGCTTGCGGACACTTGAGTTGCCCGAAGGGCATTCACTCTGCCCGCCGCATGGACGATAGATACAGTGTGTCTACTGTTGTTTATGTACTCTTGATATTAATAGATCCGTGTTAGGTACTGCTATGGTATTAATCACATTATAATGGCCTACAGTGTATACCAGATTCACACTGACGGTGTCCGGCTAGTTTCCACCAATCATATATTTTGCTTAAAGGGGAAGTTAAGGCAAAAATTAAAATTTCACCAGTTGTAGTCTTCGGGGTGCTGAGTCGAATGGTCTTGGTCCGAGAAAGCTGAGACGCTCCCTTCCTACTTGAATCCCAATCGAACTCGCGCACTTCCACCGAAACTGGGTGACTGCGCCCTACTAGATGGGGATTTGTATGCAAAATGTCACTAAAAGCGCCATTTCGTTCTTATAAAAGCACGGATGACCGCGATTGGCCCATATGTTGTAGTCTTTTGGACGCTGAGTCGACTGGTTTTGGTCCGAAAAGGCTGCGATGCAGCGTTCCTCCTTTATTCCCAATCGAACATGCTTGAACAAGCGGTCACGTGCTCCTGGGTGCCCAAATCACCTGGTCACCACGCCAGCAGGCGACAACTTTCACACCAAGGTTCAACTCGAGTGACAGGACTGCACCCAAAAAAGGTCAAACAGGCTAGTAAGTTGTACGCTGCACGCACGGTGACCAGGTGACTGGCGTACGCAGGAGCACGTGACCGCTTGTTCAACCATGTTCGATTGGGAATAAAGGAGGAACGCTGCATCGCAGCCTTTTCGAACCAAAACCAGTCGACGCAGCGTCCAAAAGACTACAACATAATTATGGGCCAATCGCGGTCATCCGTGCTTTTATAAGAACGAAATGGCGCTTTTAGTGACATTTTGCATACAAATCCCCATCTAGTAGGGCGCAGTCACCCAGTTTCGGTGGAAGTGCGCGAGTTCGATTGGGATTCAAGTAGGAAGGGAGCGTCTCAGCTTCCTCGGACCACGACCATTCGACTCAGCACCCCGAAGACTACAACTGGTGAAATTTTAATTTTTGCCTTAACTTCCCCTTTAATCACATTATAATGGCCTACAGTGTATACCAGATTCACACTGACGGTGTCCGGCTAGTTTCCACCAATCATATATTTTGCTTTGCCTGGTTCAGTATCCTTTGTTTTCAACTGGGTTTGCATTTTTCCTGATGATTCATCATTTTATCAATGTTTGCATTGCATTTCGATTCATTGTGGTTCTTCTGCCCGTAAAAGAAGCTGTCATTCGCGCATAGAAACGTGGTTCTGGAATTGCACCCACTCATTCCGCGACGGTGATTTGGTTTATTTCTCCAATGGCTAGTTTTAGTACTTTTAGATCAAGCTGATTGAGGTGGCAATTCTCACCACGCCTAGACTTACGGATAGTTTACAGTAAACAATAGGCTTTTACCTTCGCCTTCTTTGTCTTTGTGCTGGATGACATAAGTGTGCAGAGCGTGTAGTTGATATAAAACTCAAACTCAAATGGGGAAAGACAAAGCAAATCAAATATGGCACCGGCCAACAGACAAGTGCGCAAAACAATGCAGGTCATATCATGCGCATTAACCGGTACACAGTAGATCGGGGACTTGACTAACATTACTCAAACGTATACGAAATTGGCGTTCACAACCATAAACAACATGATACGGCATGCGAACAAATGTGACCTGGGACAAATAACAATCAGACAGTTACTTAGAATGGGATTATGGGAACAATCCTACTTGAACAATGTTGTTTGTGTTGTATGTTTTTTGAAACTCCCCCCGCGCGAGTTTTCAGGCGAGAGAGATGTCCATCATAATTATGGTTATTGATTAACATATTTCCAATTACTTTAGGAAGATGTCCGCGAAGGTATTTGTCATTCGGAGTCAGACTCTTCAGCAGTATCCTCTTCATCTCCATCGAGATCTTCCACTCTTTGGTCTTGTGAATCTTGCGATTTGCTGGTGCCACGTTCACTGCCCGGTTGAGTGCGGGGTGCTCTTCTAATATTCTTCTTAGACCGTTGATAGTCAAACCAATTCCGTATGGTTTTTGTCGTTACGGCAAAACTGTCAGCCAACTGGGCTAACTTTTGTGTAGACGGCCAATGATCTTGAGCAAACTCATCCGTCAGAACAGCATACTGATCCTTTGAAAGTTGCTTGCAGGCTCGGCCACTTCGCAATTTGGTAGTACTTGTATCTCGTGGGGCACTAGCGTTCGTGTCTACGTCATCTAGCCATGCTTTGAATATAGGGTACAACGAATTCATTGTAGCGTCACCAAATGAACGACTTCTAAACCTGTTGATAGAATCCCTATTGTTTGGAAATTTGGCACCATAGGATATGCAGAGTATGGATGCGAGTCTTTCTTGTGACATGTTTGCCCGTTCTCTTGCTGTTTTGACCAATTCGCAGAACGCCTTATGATCATCACTCAATAAATGTGCCTTAGCCGCAGGAGAAGAGTGATCCATTGTACTTGGTAGTGGGAGATTTGGGGATGATCCGTAATCGCTTGTTGGCTGCCCAAGGGAAGCGTTCTCGCTGTTTTGCTGGTGTGATGTACTCAAGGCTAAAGAAGAAGCAATCCCAGGTAAACTAGAAGGTGAATCTGTTTGTGTTGTCAATAATCTTCTGTAGGCTGGTGGTGGATATGGAGATGCTGCATGGCGCCTTGTGCTCTCCGTATGAGAAACATACTCACGGTATTGCTGTTGCGAGTTACTGACGGCCGAAGAAGAAGCATATCCCTGTAAAGCAGATGGTGTATCGTGCTGCGATGAACAGCCGGCATTTGATCTACTTCTATGGTCTTGGGAGCCAGATGCCGATGCTGTGTTATGCCTTGTTCTCGGAACAACGGAAACGTTCTCTGGGTAATGCTGCGACTGGTGATGCTCCTGCTGTGGATTGAGAGAGGAATTATACGAGATGCCTTCTAGTCGCTCTTTTGCTCCATGATGCTGAGTAGGAGTGCTAGAAGCAATAGCAGGCTGTGCAAGGTAAGAGCCACTGCTAGAACTGGCATATGTCACTCGCTGCGAGCCAGACGAACGCGATACTGATATGGACCCACTTGCAGATGATAACTCTGAACCAATAGGTACATCGGGTTCGACGGGTCTGGAAGTGAAGCACTTTGTTTCCGTGTGAGTTCGCCAGGGTCCATTCAGCAAACTGGCAATTTGTAGATCGTCGTTGGCAACTCGCTTCCAATCCTCTGCGATTTCTTCAGCAACATCTAGCCCTTTGTCTGTGGAGTATTGTCGTGTGTCGATCCTTTCCAGCACGGGCGTAATGTCATTTCGCAGGGCATACGAGTCCACGGGACGTAGATCATAGTTAGGCTCCAGCTCTGGGCTAAGCCTTCGTGCACTATTCGATGACGTTGGTATCGCCATAGATGTGCTTGATGGATGATTGAAGTGTGATGGGGCATTGGTTACGATCTCACTGCTGGCCGACGATGTCCTGCTCTTTGCTGTTGCAGTTGAAGACTTGATGCAAGGAGAGACACCGGTCTCAGTTCGTGGTGGTTGGTCAGCCATATGAACGTCCTGAAAGATATCCGTTATTTGTTCTCTGCACCCGCAACACAATACAAATAGATGGCAAATTGTGCAGTGGGAGAAAAATTTAGAATTTGGCGTTCGAAGAGAACCAACGACAACGGATAGAAAGACAGTTGATAAGCTAAGGGCTTGGAAGTTTTCTACGGGCATTGAAGACTGCATCCTGGACTAGCGCGTTTTGAGCTACCTCAGGAGGGAATATTTCACAACTTCTGTCGCCAAAGTTAGGGCTGAAAAAAATAAATAATTATTACAAGTGAAAGATGTTCGCTGTTAGTAACACTTGGAATGAAAGAATCACAACTGGAATGTGATAAGATTTCTCACTGAATCATCTCGTCCTTGGAATTTCAGCTACTTGAGCATGCTGAGACGCGTCAGTACGTTCAAGTGATGGTTGTCCTCACATGTGCGTATCGCAAAATCATTTAATCGTCTCAAACTGTTCATATTTGCACCACTCAGCCTTCCCTTGGTAATTACAGCATTCGAATTCACACTTGTCCAGCTTCACACACCGTCATCTATCGTTACTTCTGTGAACTTGTTACCTACTATAGTCGATATACTTCATATAATTATACGTTTTAGTTTTCTCAAGTCTGGCACCTTTATTCACTTCTATGTGTACGAGGTCACCAATTGCCCAAGCTGTTTTAGGCTGCATATCTGAGCGTTATTGGTATCACATTCATTTCCGAGGACCCTCAAAGTCTTTTCTCACCTTCCAGGAGCAACGCTGACTCATTCTGCGCTCTGGTGTTTCACGAGGGGTTTGTCGCGCTGAAAACGGAGGAGAGGGAGTGTCACAGTAGAGAGGTTTTGCATTCCGAATTTCGGAATGATTTTCGACTGTGCTTTTCCGAAAAAAGCGCGTTCCGTGTTTTGCATTCCGAAAATCTGATTCGACTTCGTTTCCAAGGGTTGCCATGCAAAACAAAATGGAGAGCGTCGAAGGGGTTGAGCAGGGTATTTGACGACTCCCTGATCAAATCCATGTGCGCAGGTCAATCTGAGTTTGGGTGCGGTTCGAAGACGAGGACGGACTGATGGTGGACCAAGTGATCCAACAGCTGAAGACGAGGTTCGTGAACTACTGTCTTGTACTGTTAGTTGGCTCCAGGGCAAAGGAAGATAGAGTGTGATGAAGTGTGAGAAGATTAGTCAACATGGCGAGATCAGCGAGAGCAGCAATACCAGCAAAAAGTCAAAACTACATACGTGGAAATTTTTTCAAATAATCGAGAGCAGCAGAAAGCAAAAAATACAAACATGAAAAATACACTTTTAAGTATTCAAGTATGCATTCCCAAACATGAAAGAGCCGAAAATCCATTTTCGGAAAACCATGCACTTTCGCCACCACACTTCCGAAAGTTCGACTACTTTTTCGACTGCTGCCGCCACATTCCGAAAATAATTCCGAAATTCGGAATGCAAAACCTCTCTAGTCACAATAACAATATACCTTATGCTGCAGACTCAGAGGGTAAAGTGATGAGACAAAGAGCAACGACGATAAAGAGCCACGGCTAGAACAGTATCTAACGACCATGAGGCGGGCGGAGTGAATGCCCCACGGGCCTCCCAAGTGTCCGCAAGCGTGGCCGTAAGGTGTGTGTTTTACAACACCATACCAGAACAGTAATTATATACATGTATATACCACGGGAACAACAGCAGCGGGGCGTCCGGCCAGTTTGCTGGTGAGTGAGTTCACGGAGTGAATGCCCCCAGGGGCCTCTCGCGTGACTACTTGCAGTACTGTATTGGAGGGCTAAGTCTGAACTGTCACCCTTATTTCCACTACATCTACAAGTATACTACATACTTGAAAAATCTTCCGTTGTAGAATTGTATTATGCGAAGTTTTTGAGCATATTTGGGCCCTCCCTAGTCGTAACAAGTAAAATCCCCAAAGCTGTAGGCCGATAAATTGGCCGAAAACGAGACGAATCAAAACATCGCTAAGCTTTTCGCCGATTTTGGAGGGTTTCTTTGAGAATCGCCGAAAATCGACCAAATCTTGCCGTAGCTCACCTAATTTGAAGCCATTATGTCAACCATTCCCTTCGCCGATTATCCAACATACCGGTACGCGGTACACAAATTTTTCAGCCGAATTTTGAACAGTCAGTTAATTTTTCAGCCGAATCTGATGTATTTTTGAGCTCAACGAAAAGCCGAATTTGGGGAAAGCCTTCGCCGAGGCCCGAGGTACCCGTTCACAGAGAACCCGTGAATACCGTACTTGCTCGTCTAGAGCCCTTTCTCGAATTGGATTTTGGATTGGTTTATTTAACGTCGAATAACAAACAGGCAGTGTTGCCTTATTACATGAGATCGACTAAAGACAAACAGGCACACAAATGTAAGGAAAAGATTAAAAAGAAAAAAAAGAAAATAGAAAAAAAGAGTAGGATTTAAGACAGCAGCTAGCTAGCAGAGGAAAGATTGCATAATTATTTGATCAGTGAGCAACGTAAGTCGGTGAATTTTTCAGGTGGGGTAAGAGAGCGGTCCGGAATTGACCTGGTTTCTTCAGTGATCGTATAGATGCAGGCAACTTATTCCAGAGAGCGGGACATTGATATGAAGGGCTGCGTGTGGCAGCGGCAGATATGATCCTCGGGAAAAGAAGCAGGGGAACATCTGTGCTCCTCGTTCGACGGGTGTGTGACAGAGGTGTGACAAGGTCATGAAGAAGCACACTACAGTTATTATGAATTACACGAAATGTTAGCAGGAGGAGTTTGCGGCAATACATTGATTGCAGGGGTTGAATGCTGAGGCGTTCAAAAAGAGGGGCAGTTGGAGACAGGAACGGAGCAGAGCAGGCAACACGCACAGCTCGCTTGAGAAGTTTCTCAAGACGATCACGTTGTGCAGAGGAAAGGGAAGAGGAAAAGCTGTTGCATGCGTATTGGAATGTGGGTAAAATTATACATCTCAAGTAGGTTGAGCGGCATGGCATTGGGAGGCACTGCCTGTGGCGGAAGAGAATGGCAATCTTTGAGGACACTGTCTTGGCTATATGGTCAACCATTGTGTTCCATTTCAGGTCGTCATCGATGTGCAAGCCCAGGTACTTGGCGCTTGTCACTTGCTGGAGGAGTGTAGCTGCACAGTGCACATTCAATGTCTTGTCGTCATGACGATTGGCAGGAATAAACAATATTTGTGTTTTTCGACTATTCAGGATTAGGTTGCGCTCACCAAGCCAGTTGCTGAGATGGGTGATGGCTGAAGACAGGTTGTGTGACAGCACTACCTTGTCCTTCCTGCTATCGTGTAGCATGATGTCGTCCGCGAATTGGGTTACCTGGACGGCAAACTGATCCACTTCACTGGCCACATCCCTGACATATATGACAAACAATAGTGGTCCCAGTACAGACCCTTGGGGAACCCCACTTGAGCACGTGAAAGATGAGCTACTATCGCCGCTGATGACGACTTGTTGTTGACGATTTGAGAGGTAGTCGCTTAACCAGTTCAGGGCTGTGCCGGAGATTCCAAGCTGGAATAGGTCTTCGACAAGTGTCTGATGCTGGACCTTGTCAAAGGCCTTTGACATGTCCAGGAAAGCAGCGCCAGTTGACAGCCCGTCATCTCGGGCTCTTAGGAATTTGTCTGTAACCATTGTGAGAGCATCCTCTGTAGAGTGCTGGCGTCTGAAGCCAAATTGACAGGAAGGGTAAAGATTATGTTCAGCCAGGTATTGACTGAGTTGCTCATGGACGATACGCTCAAGCAGCTTGGAGACTATAGGGAGCAAAGAGACAGGTCTATAGTTGGTGGGTTGACTGGGGTCACCACCTTTGTAGACGGGAGTGATGTTGGCGATTTTCATGTTCGGTGGCAGCTGGCCTTCGGACAATGATTTGTTGAAGATGAGCATCAGTGAGGGTGCAAGAAGGTCAGCGCATGATTTAAGAATCGTTCCGGGCAAGCCATCACTGCCAGTAGCTTTTGTCATGGCTATTGACGATAGGAGCTTACGCACACGGGCAATGGTAACAGGCTTAAAGATTGAAAGGCTGTTCGGAGACATGGGGCCTTGAGGTAGAGTCAAGGCTGGGGGACGTTGAGGATCATTGACAATGCCTGCAAACACATTACCAATGTCATCCGGGGAGCATTTGGGAAGAGTGTGGACTGGCTGCCGTCCGCTCAGCTGATTCAATACACGCCAAGTCTGCCTTGGGTTCCCTGTAGCGTTCACAAATGCTTCATTGTAATGCTGTTCCTTCAGTGCTCGGCTAGTGCGGGTAACCTCCCGTCTGCTCTGCTGGAAGCTGCGGTAGTCCACATCAAGTCTGGTTCTCAGCCACTTACGATGCAGTTTATTGCGCCTGCGTACAAGCGCTGCGAGCTCCGAGGTATACCATGGTGCGACATTGTGGGCACGGTGCTTCCGAGGCCGGAGTGGTGCATGTTGATCTGAATAGTGCCCCAGTCTCAGAAACCCAGTGAAAATAAAGCCCATATCTTGAATAGTGCCCCCCCCCCCTCCGGCCCCCGAGACTTGTAATCAAGAGGATGCGCAAGTTTGGTGTCCTTTTGCTAATGTACTTGTCCATCTCAATACACTGGTGATTACAGGATCAATATCACAGTTATTGAATTTGTTGCCGTTTCTGTAGAGTGATAGTTTACAGTAAACAATAGGCGTTGTTTTACTTAGCCTTCTTTGTCTTCTTTGTCTTTATGCTGGATGACGTAAAGGTACCAGCGTTGAAAACAGGCTGCCCTCTCTTAACAAGTCCTCTCTCTCTTGAATAGTGCCCCATCTGTGACGAACCTTGAAAATATATTGCCCAAGGGGCAATATTCGGGCGACTACGGTAATCACTTGGTAAGAAAATTTCCAGCACGGAAGGTGATGAAGGTTATGATTGTGGTGATGATAAGTGTAATGATGAAAAGAACGAAAGAAAAAAATTTCGCCCGTAGACCAAAACTTTCCTTCTTTGCGAACGGGTTTACTCACAAAGCTAATCGAGTGAAACGAGAAAGTAATACCCGTAGGCCGTAGCAATATTTGTCTTGTTAGTGAGTACTGTTCTACCTACATGTACATGCAGTTGTTTCACATACTTGAAGACGGTTGAAGTTTGTTTGTTTGTATACTGTATTTGAATTCGCTGATCCAAACGAGCACAAATTCTTAATGACCAGGCAGCGAATATGTTATTATGTTACAGGGAAGGAGGGTTGGGGAGAGAATAAGGAGAAAAAGAGAGAATGATAGATATCTCAATGAAGAGCGACGCTCCGTTTCCAAACACCTCGTGAACACCAGATAGCAGCGTGAGTCAGTGTCGCTCCTGGGCGGTGAGACAGACGTCGAGGACCCTCGGTCATTCGCAACGCTGTCACCTCCAAACCAACTAGTCGCAAGCCCGCGCTGGGCACAACAGTACGAAGTAGTGGTTGCGACTTCTGCGATGATTTGTAAGAAAGGGTTTGCTCCCCACACCGGAACTCGCGCTATTCCGCCGACTTTACTTGACACTTGACTGACTCACGACTGCCATCCAGAGCACACGAGAAGTCCATCGAACCTTCGACTCGGCAAACCTGCAAGAAAGCACCACTCCCTGCTCAATACACAGTGTTGTGATAGCGTTGCGAATGACCGAGGGTCCTCGACGTCTGTCTCACCGTCCAGGAGCGACACTGACTCACGCTGCTATCTGGTGTTCACGAGGTGTTTGTCGCGCTGGAAACGGAGCGTCTCTGTAAGTTTTGTATCCCTGGTGATGTTTGTGCCTGGAGAGCACTATATAAGTGGTGCTCTTCAGACACAATCTTCCTCAGCCTACTCAAGCTCAACTGATGAGGGGTGAATTCCCCGAAACACTGTGTATTGAGGAGGGAATGGTGCTTTCTTGCAGGTTTGCCGAGTCGAAGGTTCGATGGACTTCTCGTGTGCTCTGGATGGCAGTCGTGAGTCAGTCAAGTGTCAAGTAAAGTCGGCGGAATAGCGCGAGCTTCGGTGTGGGGAGCAAACCCTTTCTTAGAAAGAAGATAATAATAATATTATCTTTATTAGGATGACCCAGAGGCTTGTCGCCTATCAAGGGGTTCACCGCTGTGAAGGGTGTAGTAGGTGATAATCGGAAGAAAATAATGCATCAGCGGGGTGAAATGTATCACTATGTTGACCATGGTGGAGAGCGGCGGGATAAGCTAGCAAAAGAGGCGAGCGAGCCTACAACGTGGCATTGGTTGGTTGGTTGGTTGGTTGGATTTATTTAAAGTCGTACAACAAACAGGCATATCTGCCTCCTTATATGAAGACGACTTCTGGCAGTAAAACATTTTAAAGAAAAGAGAAAGGAAAAAAAAAAGAAGAAGAAGAAGAAGAGAAGATCAAGAATGCATCCTGAGCATACAGCTAGCCGGAGACTGAGCACAGCTAGCCTCGGCATGCATCAGCATGACATTTAACATGGTCTATGAACTGTCTAATATTGGATATTGTCTTCATTTCCATGGGCAGCTTGAGTCAATACGAGTATGCAGAGAAGATAGGAGATTTGGTAAACATAGTTGACAAAGCTCTGGGAAGTACTATGCCTTTGCGAGTGTCCCGTGCGAAAGTAAACCAATTATACATGGTGAGATGTTCAGGGACAATGTTCAGTTTAATACGATGGACCAGAACGCATGACTGTCTCTGCGACAGGATAGACATGGGGCTGGTAGAGTCCAAACTATATAGATCAGTAGAGGGGACAATAGTGGGTTCACGAAAAATAATTTTCAACACACATTTATGATGTATTTCTAGTGTCTGTACAGCAGATTTACTAAGAAGGGAATGCCAAGCAGTGGCGCCGTACAGAAAGATAGGTAGGAGGTAGCATTTCTAAAAGAGACGAGTAAATTCATGTCGCTGCAAGCATGACCGCTCAAGGTCACTACTTCAGTAAAAAACAATAATTCCCGTAGCTATGCAGAAGACGTTACTTCAGTAACGTCTGGCGCTAGCCAGGGTCCACACAGCTTTAATTTGGTGTTTGTTTGTTTGTGTCACGCCTGGAGCTATCCCGTAGCTGTCCCGTATCTGTGACTACAAAGGCTCTACAGGATTGTACATAACAGCTGGCCACAATATTTAACACTACAGCCTCTTTTACGGGCAAGATTAAAAATTAAAAGCACCACAATGATGAGAAAATAAGAGGGGTAAACACAATAACTTTATCAAAGCTGTTGACTCACGCATACACACATACACACACACACACACAGAGGATAACAATGATACTCAGTACCTAGACTGCAGGAGTTGCAAAGAAAGTTAAATCAATGCAGCCTCCGCGTTTGCGAGGACAGCAGACTGATCATTGACGCGGCGCATCCGCCGGGCACCGCGAAGGCAGGCAACACTGGCACGCAGGAGACCAAAACCAAGACGACAACGCAGCAATGCCATCACCATTGCGTATGGCTCTCCGGATTTCTCTGCAGACAGAGCAGCAATTCGCTTGAGAAGAGCGGAAGCAGCTCGACCGGCTCCACCTGTGGCTGAGAATACGACAGGTACGAAGGAGGCTCGCTCAACTTCTTGCACCCTCTGACCATACCTGCGACGCTTCTCTCGCTCATGGCTCTGGTAGCAAGCAGCGAGAGAAGAGGAACGGTTTGAAGGAGCGAAAGGGTTAAACACCCGTACATCAAGATAAACGCGTTCAAACCGTCCTCCCCACACGCCACTCGCCGCCACATCCAGACGGGCTTGATCCTCGGTGGACGCCGTCCGGTAGCGGAAACGCTCGCCGGTGAGGGGTTGGAGATGAGGCTCTACTTCTACGCTGTGTGCCACCTTCTTCAGTTGGCCAGCGATGATGTCCCGTACCTCATTGTGGCGAAGCGTCGGGAAACCACCAGTGGGGCAAGAGAGAGCATGCTCAACAGAGAAGGTGGCACCACAGACACAAGTAGAAGGGAGCCGTGCAGGGTGCCAGCCATACCGCAATGCCAGACCATCGCGAAATTCACATTTTGACAAGCTGTACCCATGCCGACTGAGGGGGCGACACGTGAGCCAGCTGGACGCACCCGCCTCACTGCCAAGGTTGGTGGAGTGCTGGAGGGCAGAGGAGGCTCGGGCGGTGAATTGCGGTTAGAGGCCTTCAGGCTGGCGACCTCTGCCAAAGAGTCGCCCAGGTTGAAACTCTGGGTGAGGATGTTGGCAACCATAGGAGCAGTGATGGCACGCGAGGATTGGTACTGGGCCGACAGAGAGGTGGGATCCAATATTCCTAGACCACCGTTCCGGCAGGGGAAGGAGAAAAGGGTGCGGAGCTCAGAGCTGATTTCCTGGCCTGTGAGAGCTGGGAGGAGCTTCGTGGCAATGACCCGCTCCAGTGAAGCAAGGCCAGCAGACGCACTTTCGAGTACCAGGCAGAGGAAAGACCAGCGGCTGGAGAGGCCTCGGGTGAAAGCAGAATAGACTGCTTGTGGCTGAGGCAGGGCGGTTGATGTCAGTGATTCGACCTGCCCACACCAGTCCCGGGCTTTCTCGTGTACGTTGTCTTCGACAAACGCAGGTGTGCCTATGGCTGAACCCAGGTAGCGGTTGCCTGTGGCGGTGATGTGGATGCCTGTGCCGTCGAACAGCTGGACAGCTTCATCGTAGTCGTCAGGCTTCACCACGAGCACGGACTTTGCTGGGTTGAGGAAGTATCCGAAATCAGGCCCTCTGTCGTGCAGTTTGTCCCACCAGGTTCGGAGAGGAACGAGTCGGCTACCTGCGGACGAATCGTCCGCATACCATAGCTGGCAGGCGCCGGGTGTTACGATCTCCCGGATGAGAGGGACTACGCCGATCGCATATAACGGCATCGCAATGGGGTTGCCCTGTGTAGTGCGCTCATTGGAATGAATACATTCACCATCCACGTAGAGATTGCTGGGCTGACGGTAGGTGTTGATTACAACCGTGGCAAACGAGGGGCATAGGTGCTGCACATTCCGTAGGCAGGCGGCGCGATTGATGTTGTTGAACGCATTAGTTGCATCAGCCATGATGATGCCCTGGGTGTCCTCCTGGTCGTACACATCATGCATAGCGTGAATTGCGGCCTCAATACCGAAATCCTGCCCGGCACACAGCTGCAAACCACCAGCAGCTTCCTGGATGTCTGCGCTGATGACGTGAAGAATCGCCTTCCCCACTACACGACGAAGCACCTCGCCTATGCCGATTGGCCTCACGCCCGGGTGTTTGTCGAGAGGGATTAGCCTCGAGGCTAGGTAGGCCTCTAGGGCTTTCGGATCAACGAATGTCGTTGCTAGGCGACGTGCACACAGAGCTAGTGAGTCGCACAGAGAATCGGATGTATCAGCAAAGCTCGTGCACATCCAGCGCCAGTTCTCAGCGTCAACGCCGGATGGTCCAGCGGCACCATGGGTGTTCAATACCGCCTTCCTCAAGGCTTCGCGCGCGTGAGAGCGTCAAACCGCACTGGGTGAGGTGGTGCCGGAATTTCGCCTTGCAGAAGTGCCCCTGGGGCGAGGGGGGCGCTCTCTGGATGTTTGGCCTTCAAAGCTTCCCGGACGGTTGTATCATCGATCTTGTCGTCCATGTTCAGGTGGCCCTTTGTCGGTGGGCCCTCGAGGTCCCGCAGTGCAGATGCCATCCTCCCGCTTGTTACTTGGGACGCGAAATGCCGTGCCAAGTTTCCATCTTGATTGGCATGGGACGAACTCTTGTTGCGGTCCGTTAGCTGACCCTGGATAGTGCGACTCTCGTGGCGGAGATTCTGGATGTCCCCTTGATTCCACGTGTCGAGTCGTCGTCTCAGCACAGCAGACAGCGAGTGGAAATCCTGGGCATGGGGATTCTGTAGCATTAGCTGTTGGAAGACCACAATATTTGCTGGCTCCCGTATCTGTTGCGTACCGTACCATCAAACACAGCTGGTCACAATATTCGTCGTATTATGTATACGACTTCCTGATGTAGAGGGAGAATTGGAAAGAAATAGGGAGACGAGGAGGAAATGAAATTTGAATAGACGCCGAATAGGCGATAGGATGCGCCAGCAAAAACATACTTTGGAAGAGAGATCCCGTCGTCTCCAAAATAAGCGTTAACGGGCGATTCAGCGCCGGTCACAGGAAACGTCGGAAGAGAGATCCCGTTGACTCCAGAACGCCCGTGATCGGCAGAGTCAGCGCCGGTCCCAGGAAACGTCAAGGCAGACATCCCGTCGAGTCCAGAACGCCCGTGATCGGCAGAGTCAGCGCCGGTCCCAGGAAACGTCAGGACAGACATCCCGTCGACTCCAGAACGCCCGTGATGGGCAGAGTCAGCGCCGGTCCCAGGAAACGTCAGGACAGACATCCTGTCAACTCCAGAACGCCCGTGATCGGCAGAGTCAACGCCGGTCCCGTAGCTATGCAGAAGACGTTACTTCAGTAACTCATTGAAACGTTTTTGCAATACAATGATGTAGCTAATCAAAGGAAAAAACATATCCATCAGTTCTAACAACATGCACGATGAGCTGGGCAACAAAGCATAGCGTAGGGCCCTGAGCTTGCAAGCTCTCTCGTTGTACGTATGGTCACTTGTAACTTGCAAGTACGAAAAAAGGCACAATTTCCCGAACTTTGAGGCTCCATAAGTACAACAAAGTGAGTATATATCCCCGGGTGCCAAAGCATGATATGAGGATTTTACGAGCATAATGCGAGAATCCATGAAAGCATAATTCCTTGATTTTGCGAGCATAATCCGCCGGAGCTGACTGCGCCCTACTAGATGGGGATTTGTACGCAAAATGTCACTAAAAGCGCCATTTCGTTCTTATTAATGCGCGGATGACCGCGATTGGCCCATAATGTTGTAGTCTTTTGGACGCTGAGTCGACTGGTTTTGGTCCGAAAAGGCTGCGATGTAGCGTTCCTCCTTTATTCCCAATCGAACATGGTTGAACAAGTGGTCACGTGCTCCTGGGTGCCCAAATCACCTGTTCACCACGCCAGCAGGCGACAACTTTCACACCAAGGTTCAACTCGAGTACAACTCGAGTGACAGGACTGCACCCAAAAAAGGTCAAACAGGCTAGTACTGAGTAGTAAGTTGTACCCTGCAGGCACGGTGACCAGGTGACTGGTGTACGCAGGAGCACGTGACCGCTTGTTCAACCATGTTCGATTGGGAATAAAGGAGGAACGCTGCATCGCAGCCTTTTCGGACCAAAACCAGTCGACTCAGCGTCCAAAAGACTACAACATATGGGCCAATCGCGGTCATCCGTGCTTTCATAAGAACGAAATGGCGCTTTTAGTGACATTTTGCATACAAATCCCCATCTACATGTAGTAGGGCGCAGTCACCCAGTTTCGGTGGAAGTGCGCGAGTTCGATTGGGATTCAAGTAGGAAGGGAGCGTCTCAGCTTTCTCGGCCCAAGACCATTCGACTCAGCACCCCGAAGACTACAACTGGTGAAATTTTAATTTTTGCCTTTACTTCCCCTTTAAGTGGCTTGTTTCGGTGTGACCAGGGCCTAGAGTTTTTGATCGTTTTGGTGTCTTTTCTCATAGCGTCTTGGAGGCTGTCTGATACTTGGCGGAAGCTGACCGTTTCAGACACGCCAATGAGGTCCTCTTCAAAGGCCTTCAGTTCATCGACTTGCGGAGGACAGGTCCTGCTTCTGAAGCCGAAGCGTTCTGGTTGCTCCTCTTCGCGTTCCTCGCCATTGAAGCCTAGTTCACATTCGACGGTGCGCGACGGGACGCGACGTAAGGATCGACGGGAAGCGACGGGACGGTCTGACGGCGTCCAATGTGAACACCAGGAACGGGAACGCAACCGTACTACCGTACAGATCGGGAAGCGACGGGAAGAGTTGGATCGATCCAACTTTTCATACCGTAGACGGGCATAGACGGGGACGCAAGCGTACAAAACGGCTGCAATTCCAGTGTGAACAGGAGACGGCGTCGTGCGCCGACTACTCCCGATTCGTACTTGGATATTTTTAGCATTTCGAACACTGCGCTTCCCATGATAACTCACAGAATGGCAAGGACGACTTGAGTTGAATATTAGCAACATAAGATCTCATGTCCCTTATTGTATTTAGGGATAGTTCAGAAGCGTGACAGACGAACTATTCTATCATTTCCTGGGGCTATTATTTGAATGCCACAACTTTCAGGGCTAATTTTTTGATCTTCATGAAAAACTGGTATTGTGAACTTGATTCCGCTTCTTTCAAGGAGAAATAATTGAAAAGATGTCTCGAAAAACGAGAAATTAGGTCCGAAAGTCACCCCGTCACGGACCGCGCCTTATGACTCGCGCTGTTCGACGTTGAGCGTCGCAAGGACTGCTGCATGTCGTGTCGTACGAATCGTACAGGATTTTACAGCTCACCCCAGCCCTCCAGCTCCCGACAAGCCCTTACGTCCCGTACCGTCGGCGTTGCGTCGAATGTGAACTAGGCTTGAGGTAGAACAAGGCGGCCCACCTCATACGCTTGATGACTTGCTTAAAGGAGCACTCCGGCTTCATTTTCGACGCCGAGTTTTCGATGCCAGGACGAAGGCAGGTGAAAGAGAAGACCCCTCGAACAAGAACGAGTCTCCAGAAGCGATCGAGTCGAGCAGAAAGACGACTTTTGAATTTCGCCGAGCGAGCGCTGATGACATAAAGAGGGATTAGCTTGCCAGTGGAAATGCATCTGCGCACATACATTTCACATACTTTTTGGCCAATTTTCAATCGAAGAGGAGGTTGTTTGCTATGTTCTTTCAACGTCGTGAGCGATCCCGTCTTCTATACCCTTCCAGGTACCCTGAAGGTCCTCCAGAGGAGAATTTATCTCCAGCAAAGCGTTGTTGATCCGCTAAATTCGTCTTGAGACATATTCACCCAGTGCAGTGCTGATAAATGTAGAATATTGAATCTGTGATAATTGTCGACAATGGAGAGAGAGGCTGATAGCCGCTGTCGCAGGGAGAGTGAAGCTGCTGGACGTAACAACTGGGAGCCCGTTTGTATCACCTGAACAACCAGACTTCAAAGCAGCTTGACCAAATCGGAGGGTGCCTCGTTGCTTATCGTGAATATTACACCGACATGAATTACTACAATTACAAGTATACTGGTGAGTTTTTATCTTGTTTTGTTCGTATGCTTGTACCCTGGCCTGGAGTTCTCGTTAGCAAATTCCTATTCCCTGGCATTTTCTAAACATTCCGTGTAGTACTGAATACGTGATCAAGTATTCCGATTTGGGTAGATGTGGAATTTGGATATGCATTTTATATAAAAATTCTATTTTCCAAATAGAGCGTTTGTAGAGAAATGGTTGCCCAAATACAACAAAATTGATTCTGCAGTTCTACAACTTGTACTGAAATCCAGTCAAAGTAAAAATGATTCTTCATGACGGTTGGGGTCAATGGAATCTGATCCAGGCATAACGAATTGTGACGCCTGTCACCCCGGGAACAAATGCCCATTTGATGGAGGATACCAAAGTACTCGAAAGTGGTGCGTGTTTCAATGTGGCATTTGGAAGTTTTATATGATCTCTGGTCAATGCAACATACGATAGCCATCATGAATTGCAGGCCTCGAACGCAACTAAGACCAGAATTGGCAGTTCCCTAAGTTAGATGCTTTATAATTCCATGGCCCTAGCTGAAGTTATAGAGGTTTTTTGCACACTATTCTTATAGTCGATAGGTTTTTATACTGATGGCCACAAACAACGGCAGTTCAAACTTCACTGATGTGTTTATGAGCTGAGAGATTTCTGTCCACTATTTCTGTTGTGCACACAGGTCTGTCCAATATGCATTGACCGTATTGGGTATGGTATCTGCTCTGAGAAGGGAATCGCTGGAGCCACAGTCCAACTAGACAGGCTTTCAAGAAACAGAGAGGAGCCATCTTTGCAAGCTGATACCTGATGTGTACCGACAGAATTCTCACGAGATACCTTACGGACTACGTCTGGTGTATACTTCATAGTACTCCTTCGACTACCGTCTAGAATCAAGTCGACTGAAACAAGTTCAAACAACTCTGGCTTCAAACGAGCTGTCGATTAGACAAACAAAACATTCTTTCATAATACTAGAGCACTCTGACAACTCCCGACCTATTCCTAACGATTGCCACCGCTTATAAATATGTAGAGTGCTGATTGGAATGTGCTCATAATCTCAACAATTAAGTGTTATAATTATTAGAACAATGTGTTAGAAATTATTCCACTTTTCCTTCCATAAATGTTGTATCCACATACTATATAATCCACAGTGCTGCAAAGTTTCAGAGTTCTCAGGGTATCAAACAAAATTATTTCAAATACAGTGAAATTGTTCGTGGACATTATAGCGTAACTAATCTTGTAGTTCCCTGTTTCTTTTCTTTGCTATAAATTAATCCTTTGCTCTCTAGCCGCCGGCGAGTCCAACAGTGAAATTGTTAGTTCATATTTCATAATGTGGGTGTGTAGGAGGGGGGGGGGGGGGGTTGAACATATTTCTATATAAGGGACCTGCAACTGTAATGCCACAGTATAGTAGCCGGCAAATACCGGTATGTAGAAAACAGAAATGCATGTTACCATCATTGTACATGGACGGGCGCAGCAGGCCGAAGCTATCAGCCAGAACAGGATTTACAATCACCTAGAGATACTTGAGCTATTCCAGTATTCTCCGTGAGCTGTCCCATTCCACAATGGTTCATGCCACCATTATTTCTGGTAGTATCCATGTGCATAATTCCAAGACCATCTCGGATTCTTCAGCAATTTGTGCCACGGCAAAAGACAACGCTTGAATCGGTCACTGGGGCTGTCAAACTTCCCATCACAAATGAACTTCAATTTCTCATCTGTTTCAAGTATATGTACTGCCATGACTTGACCATGCTTCATCCACAGCTGGGCGAAGATTGTGGCGTTGAATTCCATAGCGCACCTTCTTGCTGCCATGCAGGAGTATGTTGAGAGAAGTGAACATATTTTTACTAAAAAACAACAGCCACTGAAGAGGATTAGCAATAGCCTTGGGCGAATTTCCTGCAGGTACACGTTGTTGGTAGGTCTACTGGTCCGTCTCCATATCGTCAAGTTCAGAAATCACCTGTACTACACTACACATCTTGTAGAAGGGATCCTGATCGAATAATTTCTGGTCATAAAATTCACTAAACTGAGGGCGAGACAAATAGTCAGTACTCCCCGATTCCGTCAAGCTGCTTTGAAGTCTGGATGCTCATGTGATGCTAACAAGCTCCCCGTCGTTACTTCCAGCAGCTTCACTCTCCCTGCGACTGCGGCTATCAACCTCTCTCTCCATCGTCGACAATTATCACAGATTCAATATTCTACATTTATCAGCACTGCACTGGGTGAATATGTCTCGAGACGAATTTAGCGGATCAACAACGCTTTGCTGGAGATAAATTCTCCTCTGGAGGACCTTCAGGGTACCTGGAAGGGTGTAGAAGACGGGATCGCTCACGACGTTGAGAGAACATCGAAAACAACCTCCTCTGCGATTGAAAATTGGCCAAAAAGTATGTGAAATGTATGTGCGCAGATGCATTTCCACTGGCAAGCTAATTCCTCATTACGTCATCAGCGCTCGCTCGGCGAAATAATAAGTCGTCTTCCTGCTCGACTCGATCGCTTCTGGAGACTCGTTCTTGTTCGAGGGGTCTTCTCTTTCACCAACCTTCGTCTTGGCATCGAAAACTCGGCGTCGAAAATGAAGCCGGAGTGCCCCTTTAATCCTGTCAATCAGACATTTCCGGTACTGCTAGGGTGACGGTAGAGGGATGTTCGGGAATATTCCAGTTGCATTGGCCTTGAAGCGTCCATACGGACCATAGCTAGCTTGCAGTGTAGGGGTAGAGTGCTCGACTGGGCGAAGCCAGGAGCGTGGACAAATCCGTTGATCCCCGAGCTGCAGAGAGTGCTCAATGTCAGAGACAGAGCTTAGTACTAAGCTCTGTACTAAGCTCAGCTACTAAGCTCTGTCTCTGACATTGAGCACTCTCTGCAGCTCGGGGATCAACGGATTTTAACTACTCAACAAGAAGCTAACCCACGGAATGCGGAAGTGACGTTCTTGTTTGGGAAGTAAGTTTTTCTTCTCTCAATTATTTTGATACTCAACGGCCAAGTGCTCCATTTCCCCCAAAAATAGGCAAGATGCTGCATCACGAGCCCAAAGTGCTGGGTTCGCGGATTGTACCGAAAATGCTCAAAAAAATGCCGGCATATTACACGGGGGCCTAGCACTGGCTGCAGTCTGCACTATAACGTCGTTACTACAGTCAGACCTCGCTTATCCGGTCCTCTTTTATCCGGATCCCCCGCCATCCGGAAGAAAACAGCTGGTTACAGATTCACAGCATACGTGATGCATCCAACATAGCCGGTGTTTGGTTATCCGGTTCCCTCGCCCATCCGGATATTTTTGTGCCAATTGTGGGAAACGGATGTGTGCGGTTATGCGAGGTCTGACTGTACTAACTAACAGTAACACGTACTTGCGTTCCAGAGTAAACCTGGCACGACTGGGGAGTGGGGTCTGTGGGCACTGATGAAGTGATATGACTGGATGTGACTGGATGTCTAGGAGTGGGACGGCGATCCGGGGTCGGTACTGCAGTCCAGTCATGTACTACTACTAGTACTACTACTAGAAGTAGGTCTACTACTAGTAGTACTAGTAGACCCAGGTGCTCGAAGTCCGTACATGGTATCCTAAGTTCGTACGCCCATAATTTCATGTTCTGTTATTGTATTCGACTCCAATATTTATGGAGGGGACAGTGTGGTATGTTCTCCTCGCGTACCAATTTTCAGGGATCTACGATAAGCAGAAGTCCCATACCACGCGAGTGGGTTTTCGAGTGTCCATACGAAATACAAATTGGGTTACATTTCATGCAAAAATCAACTTTGCCAAGACCGATTTCGAACGGACACAGCGTCAAACAGACCTTCACTCAATCATCAAGAGCCAGCTTAGAGCTGACAATGGCCAGAGGAGAAGAATTTACAGAGAACCACCAATCCTTGCAGAAAGGTTGACACTCCTGGCATCTCCACCACTGTTTTCCCGCGGTTTTCACAGCGCAGCTGCTTCTTCTCTGAGCCGACTAAAAACAGTTTGCATTTCGGCAACAAACTACGCTTTTGCAAGAAATACTGGTGGAGTCACATGCCAAACATATCCCTTCGGTGCTTTCGTCGTAACCGAGGGATTGCAAGTTAGCAATTAGCAGAAATATGTGTGTATTTCGAGTCACCTCTGATCAGTACGGACTTAGACTCTCAGTAACCATGGTAACTTAGAGTACCCTCTGCGACACCAAAATTTGATATTTTGATTGATTTTTTTTGATTGATTTTTATTTCACGGATCCTCCAAATGAGCGAACTCCAGAGAAACAGATCGGATCGAAAGATGGCCTGGTTCAATCGAGCCTGGCCTCAGAACAAACTTGGACAATAGGGCTTGAAAGTGCTACGTCACAGCATAGCAACAATTTCAAAAATTCAAAAATTGGATCCACTTGGATCCAGTTTTTGTATGGATCCAAGCACATTTCAAGCCGTCTTACTCACAGCAAGGTGATGTAACCAGTGAAACTGACTGATTTGGCTACTGGGGGCGGGGTTACAACTGGTGGCGAAGTAAACGTCACCCCTGCATACGACATGAGTGGGTTGCTATGCACCCACATACTGAGGCAATAGCAAAGTCACACCTTAGTGGATCCAAAATAGAAATCTGATGTCAACTTACTACTCCCTGGCCGTTTTTGACGTCATCACTTTCAAGCCCTATTATACCTTCCATCCACGAGCCATCCACGAGCAGGATTCTGGCAAGTGATCATTTGCGCAATAACGGTCACGTGATCCGAGACCGGGCATCCTCTTCGATTTTTGTGCAGAGTATCAGTTGTTGAGCATGGTGAAACACTGTATTTTTCCATTTTGGAGATGGAGGAGAGAGTGTCGAGTGGTTTGCCATCGATGGCTGTGGCACCCGTGGACGAACTGTCAAATGAAGAATGGCCTGTGAAGGAACTGAACAGTTTTCTGCTGAATGAGGGTGCGTATCTGTCTGGAAAAAGAAGGAGTTGTTGGAGCGGTAAGTTTTCCGCATTCAGTGGATATTTCGGAATACTGTAGATTGAAATTTATTTTACTTTTTCTACCTTCTCTCCTCTGTCGATGTAGGGAACAGTTCTCTATGCAGAACCTGATGCTCCTAGAACTAAGAAGAGCACCACTTCCTGGAGTGTACAGTGAGTCATCGTGCCCAACATTTCGTGCGTCCTAGTGGATGAGTGATGAACCTCTGTTTCCCAGAGTGAGTGCCACACCAGGCTTGCTCATCTCCAACGCAGGGGCAAGTCGCCGACGACAGTGAAGAGGGAGCTGATGGAGTAGTACTAGTGAAGAAGCCCGTGGATAGTGTCCATAAGTTTTACTTTGGTGGCTATGTGCATAATGTGAAAGTCTGTCATATCGTGCACACAGCCACAGCTCGAACTCAGATGGCTTTCTCCGCACACTGCGATGAGGCTGCGTCTCTCTGCACTTCAACATCAGCAGCTCGAGCAGCGCCAGCAAGCAGTCGATCTTCCTTGAATAGCGAAGGTAGGGATGGGTCATGCCTTTCTCTCAAGCTCCAGAGTCTCTTGGCAGGGCATTCCGCGTCTTCGCAAAAGCAAGGATGAAAGTCGTCATCGACAAAGTGTTCCGAGCAAAACACTGTGAACGATGTCGCAGCAAACTGCTGCCCTCTTCTCGCCAGATAGCCAGGATTCAAGAGAGTGGAATGCCAGCATCACCAGGGAACGCATGGAAAAACAAGTGGGTTTCTTAGACTAGGGATGACGGTTGCTGCAAACAAGAACCCATGCATGCAACAGTGGTCCTTGGAAAGCATTTTGGAACTTCTTCCTTCAGAACTAAAACAACTTCAAATGAAAAAAGCTAGGGAGTTCGTACATACAATGATACATGTACATGAACATCGCGTCTGGACCGTGAAAACACAGCCTGTCACAGGAAACTTGATCACGTCCTGCAGCAAACCATGCATGCTGATTGCATGCCAAGTATAAAGTGTGCAGCGCGCGCACAGCATGCCCCGTCTCGACCCCTCTCGCTTATTGTGCAAAGGGTCTAATGACATTATTAATAGTAGTGTGAGTTTCAGCTCGGCAAACACACACTGTAAAAGACTAAGTGTACGGACTTCGAGCACCTGGGTCTACTGGTAGTACTACTAGTACTAGTAGTAGTCAGTGCCACTGCCACTGGCACGGGTACTAGTATGGGCCGCACTGAACAAAGGACACCAGCGATACGAGTAAACTCCGGCAGTCGATCAGGAAGAACTTTGTTACTTCTTGGGTTTCTGTTTCTGCGCAAGACCTGGCCTCTTCGTGTTGTGCGTAGATCTACGTGCAAACGTTGCTTTCCGGTGCAGATTTAATTCCTCCGCTGGTGGTTTCTTTCTGGCTGCCACGACTCTTTCCGTGTTACAGAAACTGTAGGTTTGCAGCCATGTCGTATTCTTACCAGCCCGTGCAGCGAGATGCCGCAGACTCTCATCTTGACCCTCCGGCTCCGGACTATTATCGCAGCGGCAGCGCTGGAGTTGCCACAACAGCCGTAACGCACACCCAGTCCTTGCCTGCTGAGCCGACGCTGAGGCCGTCGCGTTGCGCCAGCGGAACGCTCTTTGGCTTCGCCGTAGTGTGCATTGTCTTGAGCATCATCATGCTTGCGTTGAATGTAGTACCTGCCGGCAAAAGAGTCGAAGTGTATGTCGTCAACAACGCCGGAAGATACGGAAGTATTAGTTCAATAACGAGGGAACATCTATTCGTCCCCGGTATCTGGCTTGGCGTACTGGCAAGTATCAAGCCCCATGCTGTTGATTTCTACCGTTCGTCTTTCTCATTTTACTGTAAAAAATAGTTTGAGGGAAGCTTCTCATGAAAAAATCGTCTGCCACTGCCAAGCCGCAGGGGTGGCCCCCGGGTCAACATTTCGAGTACTACTAGGCACTTCACCCCATTTTTTGAAATCGCGTTTTTTCCAGGTTTATCATCGGTAATCGATGGTGGTGGGTATCACAAGGTCACACAGAAAATTTTATTGAAATCCACAGTGATACCACTCAGATATGAAGGGTTGAAGATAGGCAGTTGCATAAGGCGAAATCAATACAATTTGTGGCACCAACAGCATCTCCGAAGTATCATCAGTGGATATAGTCACAAAACATCAGAGTGTTTTTTTCAAGCACACATCACTCACTTACACCAACAACCCTGTATGGATCGAAACAATACAGATAAAAGTTCAGAATAGGCAAGAATACGGCAATTGTGACCGCAATCACTATAGCAACTCCATAGCAACCCATAGCAACGCCATAGTAACCCATAGTAACAGCTTCAGTTTGCTGTGAAATGAACTGATAACGACATACTGGCAGGCTCCTGCGGGTACTAAAGCGTAAGAGCTATAAAGACATTCTTCTGGCACAAAAACAACACACAACTTCCTCGTTGTACGCCGTACACCGCAACGTGGAGGGTAAGCGCGCGCGCGAATTGCTGCACAGGACATTCGTGCCCACAGTCATGCCATCTCAAGTGATTCCAAGTTGGCAAGAAGTTCCTCAGGACCTCTGTTGGTAGCTTCTTTCCATGGTGTGATATCTGCCTCCCTCTCCTTCAACTGCTCCATGCAGCAGTCATGAATTGCCTGCTGGTGAGCTTTGAAATTTTGGTGAAGCGTACCTGGCTGCGTATATCAAAGCATCCCCTCATCAGAGGGTTTCTCCAGCAGCCACTGTGCTTTTTGATTGTTCGTAAACATCAGTAGGCCTTTCAGCGCAACCGTGTCAAAACTTGGCTTTCAGTACGCTTTGAGAATTCGCCCAGGTAGGACGACGCATCGTCGTTCTCCTCCGCCTAAAGCGCATACTTCTCAGTGCCTACGTACATAATGTCTCCTTGCGCAGCGATGCGCAAGCCCTGGTAAACAAGAACTCTACTGTTTCCGAATGGAAAGACGACGCTGAAGACGATAGGCAGCGTTTCAAACGCGAGCAAACAACAGTTCTTTGTGAAAAACTCTTTACCGGTAGTGTACGTGATCTACAACTCGCAAAAATGTACGCACTATGACGTATGCGGGATCTACTGAAAGCTGAACGTCAGAGCAACACGATGCGCCCAACTATCAGCCCGTACAACGAAGCATAGCGCGTACCTGTACAGTTTTGCGCATGCACTTGACTGGTGCCACGCAAGTACGCACTCTCACCTTAGCAAATTTTGACAGGTCCTGTCACGTGACTGAAGTGCCTAGTACTACTTCAAAAAGAAGTAGTAGTTCCCACGACCTCCCCTACCTCGGGGAAAGGACACGATATTTCACCTCATTCTTTTCTTAGAGCTCGGATGTTGAGCCATTAGTAATATGTACAAGTAAAGAGAAAAGCACCTAGGCTATAAGTAACTAGTAATAGCTAACAGTCCACTAAGGGTCGGAGATAATTATTCAATCAGATAGTGCGACAACAAGGCACACAACTGACAAGGATATTGAGGCATTCGACGACCGGACACCTAGCTCCAACACATCTACAAAGCGCAAACCAACAACCTTCCAACTTGGAAGGCTGGGGTGCGGAAAGTTCCGTTGAAGGGAAGGGATGCGCAACGAAGATGTGCACGAGTCATGTCCCTAGGCAACAAAGAATGTCAAACGTTACGGGATGATGATTGCGAGACTAATCAGACCATTGGACAAACCGGTCTAACTACAACTCGAAAACGCAAGGCAACAGACCACACAACTTGGGAGGCTCAAAATGCGTGTAAAAATACACGAAGAGAGGAAGCCAAGCGAAGACGAATTGTCACGACTGGTTAGACCCGGTAGATGTCCGATACGGTTTAACTCTTCAAACGAAGATGTTCCTGCGGCTTTGGAGGTAATTGGTACAGAAAGTGTCTGCTCCGAACGTCAGAGTCAGTCAAGTGTCAAGCCATGGAAGTGCTACTCGCGGCTCCGGCGTTCGGCGAAGACACGTTGGTTTAACTCTTGTTATGATTATTGACTCCGTGGTCGTCATCGACAGGACCAGTATTGACGCTACATCTTTTGCTCTGTTTTTCCTTTTATACCAACGAACAGGAGCTGATAGCAGCGACGTTGGCACTGATCTACGGGCTGAAGGCATCACGAGCCAGCTGCACCATCGATCGGAAGTGCTGCGCACCAGTATTCTGCACGGTAAAGACCCTACTGAAGTAACGCCTTTTGCAGAGCTTCGGGAATAAAGCTGTGTGGACCCTGGCTAGCGACAGCCGTTACTGAAGAAATGTCTTTCGCAGAGCTTCGGGAATAGAGCTGTGTGGACCCTGGCTAGCGCCAGACGTTACCGAAGTAACGCCTTTTGCAGAGCGTCGGGAATAAAGCTGTGTGGACCCTGGCTAGCGCCAGCCATTACTGAAGTAACGTCTTTTGCAGAGCTACGGGAATAAAGCTGTGTGGACCCTGGCAAGCGCCAGCCGTTACTGAAGTAACGTCTTTCGCAGAGCTTCAGGAATAGAGCTGTGTGGACCCTGGCTAGCGCCAGACGTTACCGAAGTAACGCCTTTTGCAGAGCTTCGGGAATAAAGCTGTGTGGACCCTGGCTAGCGCCAGCCGTTACTGAAGTAACGTCTTTTGCAGAGCTACGGGAATAAAGCTGTGTGAACCCTGGCTAGCGCCAGCCGTTACTGAAGTAACGTCTTTTGCAGAGCTTCGGGAATAAAGCTGTGTGGACCCTGGCTAGCACCAGCCGTTACTGAAGTAACGTCTTTCGCAGAGCTTCGGGAATAGAGCTGTGTGGACCCTGGCTAGCGCCAGACGTTACCGAAGTAACGCCTTTTGCAGAGCTTCGGGAATAAAGCTGTGTGGACCCTGGCTAGCGCCAGCCGTTACTGAAGTAACGTCTTTTGCAGAGCTACGGGAATAAAGCTGTGTGGACCCTGGCTAGCGCCAGCCGTTACTGAAGTAACGTGTTTCGCAGAGCTTCGGGAATAAAGCTGTGTGGACCCTGGCTAGCGCCAGCCGTTACTGAAGTAACGTCTTTTGCAGAGCTTCGGGAATAAAGCTGTGTGGACCCTGGCTAGCGCCATTCGTTCAACGTATTTTGCATAGCTACGGGAATAGAGCTGTGTGGACCCTGGCTAGCGTCAGCCGTTACTGAAGTAACGTCTTTTGCTTAGCTACGGGAATAGAGCTGATTGCTACCACCATGGTGTATAGCTTGTGCTGTTTGTACTTGTTCTCTCTGTGATGCGTGGCAGGGATGGTTCTTGTCGGTCGTATTCGCACTCATGTCAGTGGTGGCGGCCGTGGCAGGTGTTCTGGCCATCATCGTTAAGCTCGACGTACTATTCATCAGTAAGCCGTTGTGTTGAATGTCTGATCATCGGATCGATGAAGACCAACACAATTCGCTGCATGCATGTACTTGCACACCGAGAGTGCTGTGCACTACCGATTGATGATGTGCAGTAAAAAATATAATAACTGTTTTTCAATTGTGATGACTGCACAATTATGTTGTGATCCTTCCATTTTGCGCTTCATCGTCTTCTCGAAAATTATAACTAACTTGTTTGCGCTGATGAGTCCACAAAGGACGAAACAGTTCTGTCCGCACATTGAGTAACTAACTTATGTAAAATGTTCTTGTATGTATTGTTGCTATAGCAACGTTTCACCAGTGTACGGATGGCTACATAAGGGGTGTGACAGTATGCGGTTGTGTAAGCGGAGACACTGTGTATGGTGGGTTCAGGAATGCCGACTGCGCATTCGCGACAGGTAAGAGAAATTTGTTGTGAGAGCTACATGGTAGTGCGCAAGTGTAGTGTTGTAGGCTGGAATGGGTCAGTGTGTGTGTGTGTGTGTGTGTGTGTGTGTGTGTGTGTGTGTGTGTGTGTGTGTGTGTGTGTGTGTGTGTGTGTGTGTGTGTGTGTGTGTGTGTGTGCATGGTACGCAGGAAGGGAGGGAGGAGGGGGGGGGGGAGAGGGAACACCTGTTTGGGCGCGTTCCTGTCATTCGAGTTGGTCCCTGTTGTGAAAGTTGCAGTCTGCAGGCACGGTGACCAGGTGACTGGTGTAATCATCAGCACGAGGCCACTTACTCGACCGTGTTCGATGGGGAATAATAGCCAAACGCTGCATCGCAGCCTTCTCGGACCAGCGTCCAAAAGACTACAACATATGGGCCAACCGCGTTCATCCACGTTTTTATACTTCAAGTACTTACAAGTAAGAATGAAATGGTGGTTTTAGTGACACATTGCAAACAAATCCCCATCTAGTAGGGCGCAGTCACCCAGTTTCGGTGTAAGCGGCGAGTTCGATTAGGACTAAAGGAGGATGGAAGCGTCTCCGCTTCCTCGGACCAAGACCATTTGACTCAGCACCCTGAAAACTACTAGTGGTGAGATTTTGACTCTAGACCAAACTTCGTATTCGGTAACGAACAACTCATCTTAGGTCCAATAGTACTGTACATCATCGTTATCAGCCGTTATCACTACCACCACCACCTAGCGGTTCCAAAACCGGTTCCTTACCCGAACCGTTTCACCCCTAGTCGTAACTGTACTCTCAAGCCTTCAAGTGTAGTGACTACACAGTCACCAGCACACTCAGTCCATTACCATCCGGATGTCTCGTTTAGACAAAGAACTATGAAACTAAAGATGAACAGCAAGATATCAATGCATGCCAGAGAGGCAAGGTGACCAGGCCATTAGGGGCACCGGGTAGGCCCAGTTTGGGTCACCAGGTCACGCACTCTGGATGTGCGGGTAACCCCATACGGGTAATGTGTATGCTAAATAAGGTGAGTGCATAAAGCCTATCTACATCAGGAAATAGACGAATGAGACTAAGCAGTTATACACATACTTAAACTCCACTAACAGTATTTCTCACAAGTAGAAGATCATGATCGAAAATCCACATCATGTCCAGTCTAGAAGCTGCAAAGCCAACCCGAATCGGCCTGAAACGGGATATCAATGCCTGAACAAAACAGATCCGACAGACTTCCACAACGGCTGACCAGTGCACTCATGACGACTAAAGATTGAAGTTTCAATTCCCACCATTCCGCCATTGCGACCTTCCTCTCCGCACTCGCTCGTCCACTCCACTGTAAACAACGAGTCGTTCCAGCACTCCACCAGCCAATCCGCAATTCCCCCCACTGAATTCTTTGAGCTTGGATTCTTTATAGCACTCAAGGGACAGCTACTCCACTGTGAGTGGTGGACCACGACCGACGCAGCAGTGACAATATCAAAATAAATTGTCCTGCAAGCTACATCGCGATTCCGCGTTCCAATCATGCAGCACTACCTTGGCGGTGTGCGAGGGTGCTCCAGGGTCGACTCTGGCTACGCCAGGGTCGCTCTGGGCAGGCAGAAAACTTTGGAGAAAGCCAAGAAAACGGAGCTCAGAAAGTGTAACCTGCTCACAAGGAGCACAACAATTTCACACACACACCATTGGACCATTGGACGCCCATCGCCAGAGGCGATGATAGCGATGCTACAGCAGAAGCCATAGCAGCTTGTGCTGGGATTGCACCATTCAACAGCTTGCAAGGCTGAAGAATTGACCGCCACTATTCAGCCTGGTCTACACCACACCGCTATGAAATGGCTTTTTCTGGCCAGTGAATCCCTACTTTTGGTCTTTTTCATTTTTTTTCACACACGCACACACACATCACACGACATACTCCGGCATGCACTGGCTGTTGGTAACCACACACGAGAATGAAAGAAAAGTCAGGAAGAGTCTGAGAAAGAGAAGAAAGACGTGTGTGACCATAATCGTCGGGAATCGAACCCGCAACCTATCGATTGGAAATCGCTGCACATACCACTGCACCATATGGGATACACACACACACACACACACACACACACACACACACACACACACACACACACACACGCACACGCACACGCACACACACACACATACGCACACACACACACACACACACACACACACACACACACACACACACACACACACACACACACACACACACACACACACACACACACACACAACACACACACACCTGTCCTGTCCTGTAGAGCCACTACCACTAGGGTCACGTGTGCCCCCGGAGGTGCAGCAGAGACAGAGAAAGCGCACGCCACCCGATGGCGCTCCAGATGCGAGACTAGTCGGAACCTGCGAAAACAGATCCAGATATGCGGGAACTATTACTTGTCCCGTTTTCTAGTCATTGGACGGTGGCAGTGCATTGAACAGCGATGTCGGTTGAGTCCCTGGGTTGAGCGGAAACAACGATTGCAGATGCCACAGTGAGCATTGCAGCAACTCCGAACGGTAGTGTCACGGGTGGCAACAATAGCATACGCACATACGCACACACACACACACACACACACACACACACACACACACACACACACACACACACACACACACACACACATACGCACACACACGCACACATACGCACACACACACACATACGCACACACACGCACACACACACATACGCGCGCACACACACACACACACACACACACACACACACACACACACAAGAATACGCGCACATCCACTTTCTCCAACAAACACAGCATTTATTCTATACAGGCTCTTTCTCTCTTGTTTGACTCTCTCTCTGTCTGTCATTTCTGTCTGTGTTGCAATGCGCTACAGGAACCCTGCCTAACCTGTATGCTGCCGTTGCAGTCATATGCGGTTTAGTGTCTGTACTGAACATTGTCATCTCTGCTCTGTTCTGTGGAGCCCTCTGCTGTTGTTCCACATACACACTGCCAGATGCTGTAGCGATGTCATCAATGGTGAGATCATGTTGAATCCTGTTAACTCGATCCTCTGAGTAAACCATCCCCGACTATGCAGTACCCACCCTTTGTCGTAAACCAGATTCAAAGCAACGGGTCCGAAAAAATTGGGGAGATGGCATCACTTACCAACACCCACCTCTGCACTACATGTAATTTCGCAGTCTATCAATAGCTGTGGTACAACTTTTCCATGGCTGCTCCTCCTTGAATTCTACTTACTAGCTATTTGTACAGAATGCCAGGAAAAAAATCTAATTATCCGGACATTCTAATTATTCCAAACATGAACCCACAACACAATATGTATGTCAAAAATGCTCTCGTGGTCATGCAGAGTTGCGCTATGGACCTTAGACACAGATTTCACGGACGGGGACGCGTGACTGAACCGACCAGCCTGCTCATCCAAACTGAACTGACCAGTACAATGTACAGTGAACTTTGTTACTTCGAATTACACTTTGCTAACTTCGAATTATCAGCACAAATCCCACACATTTTCTATGTAAGCGGAATCTGTAGGACTCCTAATTAATCGGACATATCCAGTTCGAGGTTCGAATTATCAGAAATATTTATGTGGGAATCGTATTGATAGAAATCGGTCCTGGGAAAACTTCTAATTAAGCGGTATGTTCGAATTACGCCATATTCGAATTATCAGGATTCCACCTGTGCTTGGAGTCGTGTTGCGTGAGGATCGTGGCTGCAGTGAAATCTGAGTTGCAACATCAACTCGCTGTGCGTTCACGTTCCTTGCTGGACTGTTAATATATGCAGCCTGGAACCTCTCTGTTGGTAAGCGCTGCGTGCGTGGAGTAGGAATAAAGCAATTCCTGTTTTTTTTTTACCATAGTAACTCACATATTGGCGCATGTGCCTGTATTCGGATATAAGCGCACTCTCACTTATAAGCGCATGCACTTATCGTCGAAGCACTACCATAATTCTCACTTTGACAAGATCAAGGATAAAAATCTGCAAACAGCATACAGGAACCAGGAAACTGACACTACAAGACCTAGTCAAACACAAAGACTCTGGCAAACTAACTCTGATTGCGCATGCGGGTTAAAGTGAAAAATTGGATTCGTAGCAAAAATTCACTTATAAGCGCATGTACTTATATGTGCGTTATTATGGTAGTTACTCGATACGCTATGCTTTGCCGTGTTTTCATCAACAGGTCGTTGTGAGTTCTGCCCCAGCCCTGGCGCCTGATGCACCCATCACAGCTCACGTCGCTGCACCCGTCGTTGCAGCTGAACCAGTAACGGCATACGCATATGATCCCGCGGCTGCACCCGTAGCTGCACCAGCAATGGCGTACGCATATGATGCCACCGCCGCAGTTGCTCCCAATCCACCTCAGTTCCAGAAAGACACAGTGAGTTGGTCTACGCTGCTATTCTCTCTAAAAAAAGTTTCACTTAAGTACGTATTGGCTGTAAACTTTAGCAGTGGATTGTTGTGTGTGACCACAATGACTCGCGACCATTTGCCATTGTAAACTCTCTGGTTCTGAGAGATCGCAGAAATTTAGTGACGCGAGTATTTTGAGCAGTTTATAGTGCTGACATTCCAATCTGCATAACCAAACACAACAACATATCAACGGCTTCCACCTGCCGCTAGCGCCTCCTGCTTTGGCTCTACCATGTCGTCTGTGAATTGTGTATCCAACACGGCTTGGCTTCTTGCTCCGCACCTACACTAGTGATGACCTGTGGAAATGTTCTCCCATGATATGGGTGGAGAAATGTGCCGGTAATAATGATCTAGCACTCTGAATGTTTCTACATTTTAGAATTGCTAGTGACAGGCAGCAATATCTGCGAATTGTTGCCGGATGCAGGAATCTCCCATAACCATAATATTATTATAATGAGCGCAATGGTCGAGCTGTGCACACCTCCTGTAGTTATTTCAATTTGAAAAGCGTGTAAAAGAGTAAAATTAGAGATCCTTAGCAAACGTACGATAACGCGAGCTTTTACGGCACTCACTCCCAGGCGTGACAAAAGACGTTATCGGGTAACGGAAAAACGTTATATTCATACTACGTTACAATACGCGTCACGTTTTGAAATACGACGTACTGGCAGACGTCGTTTTCATGCAGGTGCATTCACATATATAGGCACGTACATGCTGCTCGTACAGCTGTGTGTACGCCTTCTTTTGGACACAAACTGCTGGGAACGACAGAACGAAACTCGGTACAGGGGTCTGGATACGTCGTCTACGTTTTCGTATCAGGGTACGATTTTCCCGCCACGTTCCATGTTGTCATGGCTATCCGGACGAAAAAGTCACGTACGCGTCGTTTTGGGCGTAGTGTGAATTTTTTTACGAGTAAAGAGAGGCCTCTTGTACGGGCAAAACAAAATAGAATTGGAATGAGTATATTTATAGGATAAAGTGGCGCAATTGCGCACTTTCTACATAGAAAAGTGGCATACCCAAAGAAGTAGAAAGTGACAACATGTTCTAAAGGTGATAAGGAAACGCACACCGGGGATAATACTAGGAAGGCGTAGTGTGAATGGCCTATAACCGAGCTCAAAATAACGGGCCGACGTTCGTTATGGGAGTTCTGCAAAAACTCGCATTGTTTTGTAACTGGCGGGATTTAAAAAGCATGTGCAGATCGAGATCAGAGTCGAGACGGCTT
>NC_088645.1:40641987-40649487 GCF_964019385.1 Sycon ciliatum | reverse complement strand
CTAGTAAAATAGGAATAAAGAAAATGAAAAAAAGTCTCTAATACAGGCTAACCCTTTTTTTATTTTCCTTTCACTGACATGAAAATGTTGCGTGGGTTTGTGCAACATTAGTAATGCACTCAAAATGGACAATATGATGCCGCCAAAGTGAGCTTGAAATTAAAGAGCACCGTCTCCATATAGGCATGCCTCTCTCCTATAGAGTTCACAAATTTGATAAATTCACCTCACATGCGCTCTCTGGCGGATTTTGTTTGATTTTGTTCATCACATGACCACCGCGATAGCACTTCTAGTGATCTCAAAGTGCCCAATTGCACTGGCTCGTTTTCTCAGTAGTGCAGTCGGATTATTTGCAATGACCGAATTTGGAGTTCTTGTGCTTCTTCAAGTACTTTGAAAAAGTAATAACTCAGCAGTGTGTGTGCGTGTGTGTGCGTGTGTGTGTGTGTGTGTGTGTGTGTGTGTGTGTGTGTGTGTGTGTGCATGTGTCTGTGTGTGTGTGTGTGTGTGTGTGTGCGTGTGTGTGTGTGTGTGTGTCTGTGTGTCTGTGTGTGTGTGTGTGTGTGCGTGTGTCTGTGTGTGTGTGTGTGTGTATGTGTGTGTGTGTATGTGTGTGTGTGTGTGTGTGCGTGTGTGCGTGTGTGTGTGTGTGTGTGTGTGTGTGTGTGTGTGCATGTGTGTGTGTGTGTGTGTGTGTGTGTGTGTGTGTGTGTGTGTGCGTGTGCGTGCATACCTCCTGATTGTATTATTGTGTAGGAGCCCATGCTGGCCAATCCAATCTAATGGAGGCGGACATCAATTTACAGGACAATATCAAGCAAGGACAGACCAGATCAGAACATAAAACAACACCTCTTCTTTGGACATATTCTGCTCCAACCTTAGCCAGAGAATGCACTTGTTCCGTGGTTGTTCTCTGTTGACTTTCTTTCACTGGCCACAAACTCTGTGTCGTGACGAAGCTGAACACCCCTGCCTTGCTGAGAGGTGAACATATCTACCTTGCTCACAGCTGTATAGATTTTTACCTTGCTCGTAGCTGTAGATCCAAATAATAAATTTTATGTTGGCCCGTCGTTAAAATGCTTCTGCCATGGTTTCATCTACTTCATTTTGTGAAGTGCATGTGCATGTATGACATCTGCATGCATTGTTCCTATTCAACATGGCATGCATGTGTGTCTCGATTGTGCATGTATGACATCTGCATGCATTGTTCCTATTCAACATGGCATGCATGTGTGTCTTGGTAGCCTATGACTATGAGACTATGTCTTGGTGCCATGCCACTATGGCTGCCTGGCTCACGGTGATCCATTGCGTTGTTTTCTACACGTGACCATTCTGGCTGTGCACTGCCCATGTCATGATCATGATGAATTGATGATGCAGGTAACGTTATGCATGATTGTACGCTCCCTCATACCTCGTACAATGTACATGACTGTACTACAAACGAAAATCCGGTCGAACAAAAGGTGATTCTCTACTCACGAGTTTCATGCTGAAAAGCAATCACCAGGAGACGGGGACTATTCGGGGTTGTGTGGTTATTCACTACATTTTTTCTCATGGCAGGTATGCAATGCTGTATAATAGTAATATTAGTCATGTACCGCGAAGTAGTAAGACTTAGTACGTCATGTACAGTCCTGGCAACTGAAATCCGACCACCTGAGCAGTGCGCTCACATGGTGACACTACGAAATAGAGGCCGCTATAAAGTGAACGCACCGCCCAGGGGGGTCGGATTTCAGTTGCCAGCACTGTACTTAGTAGACATGTCCAGTTTTTTGTTTTTTTTTGTTTGTAGATAACCAAGAATATGTGCAATAACATGTTATTTAGAAAGACAGGACAAGTGAATAATTAGTCAGTCCATTGTTCATGATGATCTCCGACGGTTACGTCGGCAAGCGAGCCTCCGCCACTGCCAAAGCAGCGTGGGCTCCGCAGGAGGGTGCAAATTTCAAACCAAAATTTAAACGCCTACAACCGCGAATGCACATGATACAGGATTTCAGAAGGCTGAAGGAAATCCTGCATCTAACAAATGCCATAACATGAGAGTAATGCTCACCCCTCTTCTCAGCCAACAGATGAGCAATTCGTTTATACAGTGCTGTTGATGCTGGACCCATTCCGCCACTGGCTGACATGACCGCCGGAACAAAGGAGGCTTGATCAACCTGCCTCACCCGCTCCTCATAGTGCCTTCTCTTTTCTTTTTCATGTCGCTGATACACGTACACAATAGTATGTGGTGCAGATCGATTTGAGCGTGAGTGAGGCATGTCCAGTACACGACTGTAAAGCGACAAACTAACGAGTTACTTTCGCGGAGCGCAAATTTAGCGTTTTCATAGATTGGGCCGATTTAAGATGAGAAACTTTTGCGATTCAATCTCTTCAGTCGGATTTTGTACTGTCTACAGTCAATATACGGAGAGGTTTGCGGCGATTTATATTCGCGAATGTGTGGTAATCTCGAAAATATGGTGAACGGTACTACATGTATTCGGCCAATAAAATGTCAAGAACTCTCCCTCAGTCCCTCACACACTGTACAGTAACTAGGGTAGCAGTGAGTCGGCTGTGAGAGCGCATGGAGGAGAGGAGAGGAAGAGTTCTTGACATTTCGAATGTGTGGTGGTCGCGAAAATAGCGAAATTATTTAGTCCCTAGCGAAAGTTACAGTACACGTGGTCTAGACTAGAGAATCACGACTCGGGATGCGGGTGGCACTCTTCTGTACTGTCTCGGTGCAGTGTTGTAAACTAATATTATTAGGCCAAACTAAAGAAGGTGTGTGGTTCGACTCACCCGACCGACCGTACAATTTCAGCCCGACCGTAACTTTTTTTCGGCGGGCTGTCGTGTGACTGACGTACGTGGACTGAACACGTCCACGTCTACGTGCTGTGCGGCGTGAGTCTGCGGACGCAGGCGGCTCCTTTTGGACTTGACTTGTAGTTGTACTGCAGTGCAGTGCAGTGAGTGGTACGACTGCTGCCTTGTGCTGGTAGTAGAGTCTACTCGGTACGCGTATACAGTGTATTTACATGTACTAAAAAATATATATTAAAAAAAAAAATCCGCCCGCCCGCCCGTAAAAAAAATGTCCATGTTAGTCGAACCACACACCTTCTTTAGTTTGGCCTTATTATTACTTGTTTTAGAATTGCGATCAACAGAACGAGCTGAACCGACATTTCACAAAGGCTTTTATTGTTTTCAAAAAACGAGTGGATACGAAGGCAGTGAAGAACATGGAAGAAAGAAAAAATGTGATATGGAAAAAAATGATGAACAAAAAATTTGTACTTCGAACTAGTTTTCGCACAACACTCCTCAGTAAGCTACGTTGTACTAATGAAAAACAATCCAGAAAGATACTAATAAAGAGAAATGGAGTGAGAAGAAACAACACCTATGAAAATGATAATCCTAGCACTAAGGTAATAACAGGAAAAACTGCGAAAGCACTTAACGAACTTGTAAGGACTACGTCTACTAGTATACTGTGACACAAGATATGACACCATGGCCAACCAGAGCCAAACAGACAGAACAAGCTGCCACTAAAACAATTTCAAACGAATAATGCTGTCCTTCTGGACACACAGATTAGGCTTATGAATACGTTGACAAACAGCTTCTAACACACTCAACTGCAACTTATAACCATGACGAGCACGGCACAAAACAGAAAAAAGAAGAATCAGAATACACCTTGCAACAATCAGGACGAGATGCAAGATGCTTATACACTGATGACTTCCTACTAGAAAACACACGCTCGCACCCACTCTTACTCACACAATCATTCTCGCTCTCACACTCACCGGAATCACTGGACTCACTGGCCGAATCCTCCTCAACGACGTCTTGCCTCGGAGCAATCAGGTCCCGTCTCCTCCCATCCCTCGTCTCACGTTCCTGTTGTGTATTACGTTGGCTCGGTACTTCCGTAATGAAATAGGTCATGGTGTAATTAGCAGTTGTTCTTCTGGGTCTCGTTGATATTGAGGTAGGTATTTTTGTCGTCTCTGCCGGTGATGCAGCAAGCGATGCTGATGCAAACGTGTCTGCATGCAACACACGTGGCGTCGCCGAAGCCACATCCACCTCCGCTGGTGGAGGGAGTGACTTGGTCATGGCCACGGGAGCCAATGGTGGACTTGCCGAGTGGGACGCTAGGTCCTGTGTTGGCGGAGGTAGTGGTTGTTTACGGGGTCTTCCCCGCGTGGGACGCTCCAGTTGTGCGCTACGTGGGATAATGTGTAAAGGAGTGTGTTGCTTGATGCGTTCGCTCAGGTGCTGAACAGTCCTACCAACATACCGGCTAGCACAATTCCGGCATTCAAAGTTGTAGATTACATGACTTAAATGATGGGTTGGTAGGACGTCCTTCAACACCGTGAACGAACGCATCGTTGTGTAGACGGGTATGAAGTGTACCGCATAGTAGGTTTGTTTGATGATCGCACGAACTTCACGACTCACATTGTCAGACTTCTTGCCCTTCCATGGTAAGCACAAAAAGACAGGACAACGAGCAGGCCCTATCAATTCATGTTTCCGCGTGGGGGCTGTAGACAACAGTTTTGCCAACATGTCGCCTGGGTATCCGTTTTTGGTGAAAAAAATACCTACCTCAAAAATACCTACCTCAATATCAACGAGACCCAGAAGAACAACTGCTAATTACACCATGACCTATTTCATTACGGAAGTACCGAGCCAACGTAATACACAACAGGAACGTGAGACGAGGGATGGGAGGAGACGGGACCTGATTGCTCCGAGGCAGGACGTCGTTGAGGAGGATTCGGCCAGTGAGTCCAGTGATTCCGGTGAGTGTGAGAGCGAGAATGATTGTGTGAGTAAGAGTGGGTGCGAGCGTGTGTTTTCTAGTAGGAAGTCATCAGTGTATAAGCATCTTGCATCTCGTCCTGATTGTTGCAAGGTGTATTCTGATTCTTCTTTTTTCTGTTTTGTGCCGTGCTCGTCATGGTTATAAGTTGCAGTTGAGTGTGTTAGAAGCTGTTTGTCAACGTATTCATAAGCCTAATCTGTGTGTCCAGAAGGACAGCATTATTCGTTTGAAATTGTTTTAGTGGCAGCTTGTTCTGTCTGTTTGGCTCTGGTTGGCCATGGTGTCATATCTTGTGTCACAGTATACTAGTAGACGTAGTCCTTACAAGTTCGTTAAGTGCTTTCGCAGTTTTTCCTGTTATTACCTTAGTGCTAGGATTATCATTTTCATAGGTGTTGTTTCTTCTCACTCCATTTCTCTTTATTAGTATCTTTCTGGATTGTTTTTCATTAGTACAACGTAGCTTACTGAGGAGTGTTGTGCGAAAACTAGTTCGAAGTACAAATTTTTTGTTCATCATTTTTTTCCATATCACATTTTTTCTTTCTTCCATGTTCTTCACTGCCTTCGTATCCACTCGTTTTTTGAAAACAATAAAAGCCTTTTTGAAATGTCGGTTCAGCTCGTTCTGTTGATCGCAATTCTAAAACTATTGTCGCCTCGACGCCTATTTACATTTTTACTTGTATTGTTTGAAAAATGAGCTCAGTGAGCTGCGCGCGCTTGACGCTTGTGCATGTATAATTATGTGTCTTTGTGAGCTGCCTTCGCGATTCGAAGCTTCACTCTTCAGGATGACGTAAGTGCCAAACCTAGTATACAAGTAGGCCTATAGCTTGCGTTGAGGGGAGGTATCTCGATCCGTGGGGGATTCCCCTCTAGCGCTCTGCATGTTTCGACACGAACCAGTTCACGAACGGGACTACAAAGCTACTACTAGTACTAGTATGCACAAACTGCAGCCTGTGTTAGTGTGTATGCAGGTACCGCTGTACTAGGCCTACAACAGACTAGGTGCTGTAGTCAGTGTAGATCAACATGACTTTGTACTAGCTGCACAGCCCTAGCCCGGTGCGCTGTAGATCGTACATGAACCATCCACATGATGATAGGACAAGGACAGGGATGGTTTGTAGATCTACGACTAGACTCGACTACAGACAGTCTCTGCTCGACTGACGACTCTTTGATCACGAGTTATGCTATCATGTGTAGATCTACAATGGACATGTCATGTCCAAAGCCAACAGGCCAGCGCCGGCAGCGGCTACACAAACTGCAAACGGAGGCGCTTTACTTCACCCAATCACTCTTTTTTTCCTGTCGCAGGAGTTATTTTGTTCTTTTCCTGACACGAGCACACAGGAATATTGCACTTTGCTTGGCCTGCAATGCCACGGCGAGCAGGGCCTGGGGTGTCCCAGTTTCTCCTTTGCTTGTACTGCTGAGTATGATGCGTGGCGCTGCTACCGTCACCTGCGCTGATGAACTAGGAAACAGAGCCAAGAAAAAGGAGATTTCTGAACCTGCGCTAGCGACGAAAGCTGCCGAACGACATCTTGCCAAATGACGTGCCGGTAGTTGTATTTGATTGTGGATGGAAAGACTGGTGGATCCTATCGACTTTTCACAGCTTGGATCAGGCTAACTGGTGTTTTATCGCGCGCCTCTGATTATTTCGTCCGCCTTCTTTGCCGTCGCACAGCACGTTGTTTGCCATCCTTCTGTGTCGTGATTGCGTGTGTCTCGTGATTGTGTGTGTGTGTGTGTGCGCGCACAACGTAATAATAATAATAATAATAATGGAGTTATCCGCCCAGGAAAAGCAGTGCATTCTCACTGATGTTTATCAGTCGGACGGGATTCTTGGCCAGGGCGCGCTCGGGACCAAGGTTTACCTGGGCAAGGTCAACGGTGCAGAGGTGGCCATCAAGCGCTTGCCAGCCGGTCGACTTCACAGCGACTCTGGCCAGCTTGCAATGCGCTACCGTCGCCTGTGCAAGGCCGTGGCAGAGCTGTGCCCTGTTCGTCATCCCCATGTTATTCAGCTGATGGGTATCGCACAGCCGTCCGCTGGTCATGTCAGCCCCGGGCTGGTGCTGGATAAGATGGACATGCCGCTGAGGAAGCGTTGGAGTGCGGAGCCCTACCTGAGCCTTGTACACGAGCAGCGGGTTGTCCTTCAAGCGGCGTCCGGCCTGGAGTATTTGCACGCGCAGGGCATAGCGCATTGCAACATCACCGCCGACAATATCCTGTTGAGCGGCGTGGAGTCCGAGCAGTTCATCGTCAAGCTCACGGACATTGGCAGCACGACATGCTATCACGTGAACAGCGATGCACTGTCCGACCAGCCCAGCAGTCGTGCTCCCTTCATGCCACCCGAGAGCCTAGGCAGTGGTGGTGGTGCCAGTGCCGGTCGTGGATCTACGGACTCGGCCAGCAGCGCTGCAGGTGCCGCCTCGTCTGGCTTCGAATCGGATTGCTACTCGCTCGGCGTGTGCGTGCTGGCCATGGTCGTGCGTCGGGATCCGCCCGACATGTACACATTGGAGCGTGACGGACGCAACGCGGATCTTCAGCGCATGCCGCGCCGCCATCCGCTTCGCTCCCTTATC
>NC_088645.1:40571987-40636987 GCF_964019385.1 Sycon ciliatum | reverse complement strand
TCATTCAATGATTTGACAGGTCACAGTATTGCAGTTGCACGTCGAACAGGGGGGATGTCACAGAAGCTACACCTACAAAGTCGCTGCTAACTTGTTGAAAACTCTGAAGTGCTCGAGGAAAACCCTTGCCATTGCGCTTTGCGTGATTTGGAATGATGGCTTGAAACACCGCTAGAAGTGTATTTGGTTCCTGCAATAGCCTGTTCTTCGCTACCTTGTTATTACGAAGCCGCGTTTGGATTTACGAAATATAACAACCAACATCTTAAAATCACTAGGAGCTAGCTCGTAACTAGTGGCCAAAAACATTTTGAAACCTGGAAAATGGACATAGTTTACCGTCACTTTGCTACGGTGTGAGATGCACTTTCGTACGGTGCGGGTGAAAGTGCATGGGGTCAGTGCATATAGGCCAGCAGATCTTGCAAAAATGAGGTGGGCGTTTGCAGCGGACTTTACGGTAATAGCGCGAGCTCCAGTGTGGGAGCAAACTCGTTCCTAAAAATCATCGCCGAAGTCGCAACCACTATTTAGTACTAGTACTATAGAAAAGAAAAAGGACAAAGGAACTACAAGTTACGCTATAATGTCCACTAACACCACCAGTTACCAGATACCAGTTCCTTTGTCCTTTTACTTTTCTATAAATTAATCCTTGGCTCTCCATCCGAGTCCACTACTAGTACTAGTTTATATTTCTTTTTCAATAATTACGGTCTGCATTTCCTGTGGCCATGGTAACTTAATAACAGCCTGGTCAGTACAGGCATGGTCTATTGTTCACATCGGCATGGATATTTCTCAAGTTGCTGCTTCTGCTACTATCACCACTCTTATTCCATTTCTCATTTTTCATTCATGTTGGGTTTATCTATTCACTGCACTGAGACATGGTGATGATTGTGCTTCGCTTTGCCCATAGACGAGGCCTTTTCACTGCTCTTATTCTCTCCGGATCATCTTGGATTTTCAATAAAGTTCTTTGGCTACTAGTAGAGGGATGGTGGCAACAGTACAGCTGGAAAAACGGACACTACTAACTACAAACTAACCTTGAGCAAAAGGTTGAACACATGTTGATTTATGAGCCGCGACACGACAAAAGGGTGCTTATGGCACGCGTCATTAAACTGAGAAAAAATCGTTTGAAAGTTGAGTATGCAATATTGAGAGTGCACGTTTTCTTTCGTTGCGATTTATCAAGCTTTTTGAATGCGTTTATTTGCAACAAAAGCAGTGAGAATTCAGCCACTGCGCTGTATCCATAACTCAGTTTGTGACATTTTTGCCATAAGCACCCTTTTGTCATGGTGCGCCTCATATGCATCTTTATGTACTTTGTACGTGAACAATATTCTCTGCATTTGTATTTTGGCAGGCGCCACGCGATGGCCGCAGCGCTGACCATGCAGCCATTAGCACCACGCGTGTCCGCGCTGAGCATCTCGTCACCAGCACCGCCCAACACCATCCAGCAGAGGAAAGTAACCAAGGTGTTGCAATGGTAACAACAGGACCGGTGGCTTCTGGCACCGCTGACAACAGCGACAACAGCAGCAACAGCAGCAGCAGCAACAACAGCATCACAGCAGAATCTGAAATGCCATTCACTGGCGCAGAACTCGACCACCAGTCTGCCACTCAAGAAGACGTAAGAGATATTAGTTTAATCTGGCGGACCATGCATGCCTTTAATCCCGATTTGGCCGTTGTTTCCTGTGAAATTCTCCCAAACTGTAAATTATGAAGCATAACAAGCAGGTGCTGCCGTGCCCCGTGGCACATGGCTGTTTTGATACTGTTCATCATGTCTTCCTTCGTTTCATTGTGTCTTCTCCGATTTTGTGTGTGTGTGTGTGTGTGTGTGTGTATATGCGTGTGTTTTTGCATGCATACGTGTGTTTGTGTGTGCATGCATATGTGTATAATGTGTGTGTGTGTGTGTGTGTGTGTGTGTGTGTGTGTGTGTGTGTGTTGTGCTTTTCACTGATAGTGCATTGCGCAGGACGACACAGGTGCAGGGGGATGCTTCGATCCCACAGCCAGTAGCCTCCCCTATCCGTCTCTCACTGCTGACCCACCTCTAAACAGTTATACACAAGCGGACACGCCTGCTGACGATGGTAACACATCCGTAGAGCCACTTGACGAATCCAGCGACCACTGTTCACCGTTTGAACATGATAGTCTTTCGTCGGCAGGTGAGACAACACCGAATGTAACAACGCCACCGACGGCACGATACAATAGTCAGCCGGTACCCAGAGCTCGTAATCATGCTACTGTTGATGCTGGTCGTAGTGCTGGTCGTAGTGCTGGTCGTAGTGCTGGTGATGGTGCTACCGGTGGTGGTACTGGTGCTGCTGCTGCTGCTGCTGGTGGTGGTGGTGGTGGTACTGATGCTGTTGCTGGTGCTGCTGCTGGTGGTGGTGGTGGTGGTACTGCTGCTGTTGCTGGTGCTGCTGCTGCTGCTGGTGGTGGTACTGCTGCTGTTGCTGGTGCTGCTGCTGCTGCTGCTGGTGGTGGTACTGCTACTGGTGGTGGTACTGGTGCTGCTGGTGGTACTGGTGCTGCTGGTGCTGCTGCTGGTGCTGCTGGTGGTGGTGCTGCTGGTGGTGCTGCTGCTGGCGGTGGTGCTGCTGGCGGTGGTGCTGCTGCTGGTGGTGGTACTGCTGGTGGTTCTGGTGGTGCTTCAGGTGTTAGGAATACCAGTGGACTGTCGACCATGTTGATGGTAAGGTCTACCTGCCCTGGTTCTATTCAATGTTACCCCATTCTGAAGGATGTCTCAGGGAGTCCCGACTGTAGATCCTGCAACACATGCATTATGCACACGTTACAATTTCTCCAGGAAACCCATACTTATTGCCTTCTAGTGGTAGAGAGATTAACGCAGATACTGTGATGGGGCCAGGTGGGGCTAACACACTCAAATAATTTTAAGGTAAGGGGTCGTCTGTAATTATCGAAAAATTAAAAAATCCGTCCTCGTGCAAAACTGCCTCTGACCCCCCCCCCCCCCCCATTTTTTCCCATTAATTTTTTTGATTTTTACCGATGCCCAGCTCGAAAATAAGAACTCCTGACCCCATGTTCACTGATTGCACCTACATGTACATGTACATGTATGTCAAGTACTAGTAGTAGTGCCGGAGTAGGAGGTCTACCGACGGCCATGCACGTCCTACAACTACATGAAGATAAGAGTCATGTACCGGTATATCATACTGCCGTTTGCGATCCTTCAATACGTCCACAGTGCACTACATGTCAGTGCAACGAGTATATGAAAGTCACTGAAGAAAAAAAAGTACGAAAAATCAAAAAAATTAAATTCCGCCAGCGCTCTTGACCACCCACCCCCTTTCTGCCTGAGGACGGATTTTTATAATTTTTCGAAAAATACTTAACTGAATGATATCAGAAATCAGTTACCCTGGTTCGTACGATTTTCCGGAAACCCAAGGCGGGGTTTTCTGATCAGGTGGATACTCTCACAAGATAGGATGCCCTGGCGGTATTTGTGGTTAATTTTCCCCGAACCTGACGTTGTGAGACGCTTCACAATGTTGCCGCAATGGTGTCAAATGTGCATGTGTGTTCGTGTTCGTGTGTATGTGTTCGTATGTGTTTGTGTGTGTGTTTGTGTGTGTGTGTGTGCATGTGTGTGTGTGTACACACACGCGTATGTACATGTCCTTGCCTGCAATATATCCAGAATGATAGTGATCGTGCGCAAGAAGTGCGGCGAGAGAAGAAAATGTCAACTGCCTCAGATGGCGGCTCGAAAGAGCAACAGCTCACCGGGGACAAATTCACACTTCAAGAAGGGAAGTCTTCACAGACGTTGACTGCTGACACCTCCTCGGACACCTCAACTGTACAGTCCAGTGCGAATGTAAGTAAATTCCTGAGCTATGCCATACATACAGGGGTAAGCAGCCACATTCGGCCCTGTACAGATCTTTCCATTGATCACCACACCATAACTGCGATCTCCAGCCGATCTCGACACATTCTACAATATCTACCTTCACTGATGGGAGCTTTATACTAGAAACCCACTGTATGAAAAAAACAAAAACTCAGTACCAATGGTCCACGGATGTGTGGCGTTGCTGATGGTGTGCTGTGGCAACGTGTCGGGGTTTTGCTGGAGAGCGCAGTTGAGGTGTGCGGCATGATGCAAAAGGCTTTGTCATAGGTGTGTAATGTAGGACGTGTAGCTGAGCCAGGGTCCAGCAGTCTTTCTTCCGTATGTGTGGACTGACAGCAGGGCCGCGTGAATTGTAACAAATTGTGTTCACGTACGCCACGTCACCAGATGATTTCGGAGGAGCGGTTGGCGTGTGAATTTCTCAAAGTGCCTGTTCTGTTTGCAGGTGTTAACGGAATGCAAGTATGACATGCTGTGTTGACTAAGATCACCTGGTGCGGCGTATACCACGTGACACAAATTGCTACTGTAATTTTAGTGATAGTAAGGAATGATGAAATTCCCAATTGAGTATTGGACATTGTCGATAGACCTTCGGTAACTGGTCTTTCAGTTGAAAACTACTCTAAGCATGTGATTGCTCGTCAGCATGCATAGAATGTTTTCACACTGATCACATGACCACACCGGGTCAGCCATGTTGGTTCAAGCTCTAGTCAAACCTTGCATCTATGGGTCACATGATGATGTCGGCCATGTTGGTTCAAGCTCTAGTCAAACAATGCATCTATGAGTCACATGATGATGTCGGCCATGTTGGTTCGAGCTCTAGTCAAACAATGCATCTATGAGTCACATGATGATGTCGGCCATGTTGGTTCAAGCTCTAGTCAAACAATGCATCTATGAGTCACATGATGATGTCGGCCATGTTGAATTCAAGCTCTAGTCAAACAATGCATCTATGGGTTACATGATGATGTCGGCCATGTTGGTTCAAGCTCTAGTCAAACAATGCATCTATGGGTCACATGATGATGTCGGCCATGTTGGTTGCACTGTGCACATGACATGATCGCTTTCTACACAAATTCCATCACATGACAACGATATGAAATCACTCTAATTATTTTTAAAAGAAAAAAACAAATGATGATCACATGATCACAAGCGTTAGAGGATATGTCCGTGTGGCTTGTTTTGGTGCTCATGCCTCCCCCAGCAGGTCGACTCCATGGCAAACGGAACAGCGCTGCAAACTGCAGCTGATCCCCCTATGACAGCTGCAATGCACGCCAATCTGGAGGCTCCAAGTGACCGGTCCAGTGCAGCAGGAGGGATTACAGCGGAATTGCCAGCCGGGACCGGCCTCCCAATGACAGTGTCGTGCCGAAACGAGCCACTGCTGAAGCTATCGGGGCTGCAGCCATCACTAGCCAGTGATACTCAGTCTATTACCCAATGCTCTGAACAACCTGACCCGGATACCCTGGTGAGTTTTATAGCACTATCAATGAAGGGTTTCATACAATTATGCACCACTACCCAAAAAACGGTCTCTCGGCTACAAATTCTTCCAAATATAATACTATAAATCCAACTGAGGAAGGTATTCCAATGAAGGGTATTATAATGATTATTTATTCCCGTAGCTATGCAGAAGATGTGACTTCAGTAACGTCTGGCGCTAGCCAGTGTCCACACAGCTTTAATTTGGTATTTGTGTGTTTGTTTGTTTGTGTGTTTGTGTCACGCCTGGCGCTATCCCGTATCTGTCCCGTACCGTACCATCAAACACAGCTGGCCACATACAGCTGGCCGCAATATTCAAATAGGGCTTTCAAACGCAAGATCATAACGTGAAGCAACTTGGAAGAATGGGTATGAATGCGAAGTGTATGGGGGAATGCATGTAGGGCGATAGTGCGGGTTCGAATCCCAGGATATGCCTTAAAAAAAAAATAGGAGAATTGAAAATTTTACAACATCCCTATGCTTTTTTTGCTGTCATCAAGGCGGTAGACGGAGTCGTTTTACCCTCGATCGTACCTGTCCCGTACCTATCCCGTACCGTATCCAGTCTCTTCGGAGGCGTGGGTTCGAATCCCACCGCTGCCACCAATTTGTAGCGGGCCGCAGTCTCTCGGAGGCAAGAACGCACAAGGGTCTCAGTGAACACACTGTAATTGGCAATTGAAATGTACTGGCAACGAAATTAACTGATTGGCAACTAAATTAACTAACTGGCTATAAAAGAATCGTGAGCAACAGCTTTGACACAAAGGCAGACTCCGTACGCTAATGTACGGGGATACGCTAACGTATGGGGATACAGTGCGGGGATATGCTATACTCTAAGCACTAAACGCTATACGCTTTGAAGTCACAAGCGTCCCAACGCTACACCGTACTATCAAAGACGGCTGGCCACAATGCATATTAAAATAGGGCGTTCAAATGCAAGATCATAACGTGAAGCAACTTGGAAGAATTACTATGTATGCAAAGTGTATCGGGGGATGCATGCAGGGTGCGCGATAGTGCGGGTTCGAATCCCAGGTTATGTCTTAAAAAAAGGATTTTTTAAAGAATTTATAACATCCCTATGCTTTTTTTTGTCGAGGTCATCAAGGCAAAAAAGCATATTGTAGGGCCCTGAGCTTCCAAGCTCTCTCGTTTGTGATGAATGAAGGGTTCGGACTTGGAGTGTTGGAGTGCGCATCCAAGATGTGCTAGAGCTGTTAGCCAGTTAGGTGTAGAACGTCAGTACCATCAGTCAGTGTCGTGCAATGTTATCGCATGAGCTGATTGTCCAGTAACTGGTGGTGTTAGTGGACATTATAGCGTAACCTGTAGTTCCTTGGTCCTTTTTCTTTTGTATAAATGAAGGGTTCCTTTGTCAAACGTGGTACGTACCGTCATCCAGCCATTTCCTGTGTTATCTGATGGCTTGGGTCGCGAATAATGCTGTTGCGCGTTTTCTTTTCCTCTCAAAACTCGCACACTGTACAGAAGAGGTGTTTCAACATTGGCACAATACTAAAAGCGGTGGGAGATAATCAAGCCAGGCAGCTAATCCGCCCTGCACAGAGAGATGCCCTTTTTGAAATGTACTTTCTATAATTAATTGTTTGGGACCATGTACAGTACTGTCGGTCGCCGAAGAACTGGGCCATGAGGGGCCAGCCTCCTAGCCTAGACCGTTCTTGTTTCCATGTATTACAGATTGTGTACAGTTGAGTCCTCGTGTATTAGTGTTAAAACCGAACACGGATTCTTCGAACGAATAATCTATCGAATAATTTCGCCCTCCATCGAACGAATAATCTATATTCTATCATATACAGTCAAATCTGTCGTAAGCGACCGCCCCTTGGTGCAAGAAAAAGCGGTCGCTTACGGCAGATGGTCTCTTACGGCAGATGTATGGTAAATCCGGCATACCAGGTATATGCTTCCATGTACTCAAATCGACGAGAATAATGTGATTTTTAATATCATTTTTATTGGATATTCAACGACGACCATACCCGTATAGTACGCGTCTGCGACACGGCAGTAGATCGACACTGCCTGGACTTGAGAGCTACAGCACAGCCTCAGTACAGGCCAGGCGCCAGTCGATCGCACTTGCAAGACAGCGCATTTTCACACTTTGCAGCTGACAGCGCACTGGCATGAACAGTTTCGCACCTTACTGAACCTGGGTCGCGGTCGCTTACAGCAGATTTGAATGCAGCCACCGTGCATGAAATCGCGGTCGCTGGTCGCGCACAGCAGATGGTCGCTCTGGACTGATCAGTTTGTATCTGAAACCGTCGGTGCACCGAAAATCGGTCGCTAACAGTAGATGGTCGCCTACAGCAGAGGTCGCTAACGGCAGATTTGACTGTATACACATGATCGCATTTTTCAACACTTTTTCAGCACTTTTTAAGTATTTTTTTTTAATTTTTTGCTGATTATCGAATTTTGTTATGTGGAGGTGCAAAACCGGTTAACCTGTAGCGCCAAGAGTACATAACCCCCCCCCCCCCCCCAGAGTGTGCAACGCCTGATACAGCTCTGCATAGGGTCTTGGTCGAAAGTGGTCAAAGACCGAAAATCACATTCACTGCATCCATGTTTCCCTCGTATGGAAAGAACAGAAGTATTACTAGATACCGATAGGAGATTAAAACTTGGAGGAGAAGAGTTTGAGAAGAAAATACTACGAGCAGATCTACGCAGTGCAAATATCAGTAGGGTCAGCACTGAGCATAGATCGTTTTTTTGTTTGTTTGTTTTTTTGATTTCTGATAATTCCTACGACTATTCGATTATTCGTTCACCCCACGAATATTGTAAATAATTCGATTATTCGATTATTCGTTTCAACACTACCGTGTATACATTGGTATGCTGTGCTTGGTGAAATTCTAGCCTGGCCGTTCTTCGACGCCCCGTTCTTGGGCACCCCGTTCTTGGGCACCCCGTTTTTCGGCACCCCGTTCTTCGGCACCCCGTTCTTCGGCACCCCGTTCTTCGGCACCCCGTTCTTCGGCACCCCGTTCTTCGGCACCCCGTTCTTCGGCACCCCGTTCTTCGGCACCCCGTTCTTCGGCACCGCGTTCTTCGGCACCCCGTTCTTCGGCACCCCGTTCTTCGGCGCCCAACAGTACTAAAGTCAGAGCAGCTAACAATTACGTGTCCTGGACTTGTCACCTTGGTATAATTATACCAAGGTCGCACTCAGTGGGTGGGTGCAATCACTGCCATGAATCAATTCATGAATGGAATCCCATTGTTCGATTTCATGTCATGAGCCCTGGAGTCGGTTCGTAATCGATTCGTCCTAGTCTCATGGGGTGATGAGAACAGCCAGGGGGTAATTCATGAATGGATTCAAAATTGATGTGCATGCAAAATCGAACACACTCAGTGAGAATGAACCTTAAACCTGTCTTTGAAAACATGGTTCAGGTGTTGACAATGATTTCGTTGAATATTGGCTGCAAGTGCATTTTTGCAGAGCACTTAGGACACCTCCAGCCGCTTTTACGGGCAAAATACACGCAATGGATGGAATGCAATACTAATGCAAACCCAGAAAAAAACACTTAAGCACTAAGGAGCGGTTTTGTTGACCGTGGCCGGTATGCCCCTGCATATTTAACAGGTGAAGTCGGATAGAAGGCCAGGGTGACGTTCTATTCTTCTTTGAATCGTGTGTGTGTGTGTGTGTGTGTGTGTGCGTGCACGCGCGTGTGTGTATGTGTGTGACCAGATACCTACCAGAAGGCGGCTAACGTCATTCCGAGGCGAACAAGGGACGAGCACAGCGTCTTTCTCTCCCCCAATGCCGACCCAATCTCGCACTGGCATCATACCAGCAGCAGCACACAATCCAAGACCCGCGCGTTACTCACACTCTCCGCGTGGCAACCAGCCACCAACATCAAGGGGTCCCCGCGCCAGGAAGAAGAAATCGCAATTCAGCTCCTCGGGAGACGCTGATGTGTCTGACTTCACAAGTACTGGATTAGATGGTAGGTGACTCAGGCCCGGCGGAACCGGTCCGGTTGTTCAGGCCATGGCCGGACCAATTTTTTAGGCACCAACGTGTGTTTACTGCTGAGGAGGTCATGTGACTACCCTCCATATCATACACACAAACTGTATGAAAGTCATGTGACTACCCTCCATATCATACACAAACTGTATGAACGTCATGTGACTACCCTCCATATCATACACAAACTGTATGAACGTCATGTGTATACCCTCCATATCATACACAAACTGTATGAAAGTCATGTGTATACCCTCCATATCATACACAAACTGTATGAACGTCATGTGACTACCCTCCATATCATACACAAACTGTATGAAAGTCATGTGACTACCCTCCATATCATACACAAACTGTATGAAAGTCATGTGACTACCCTCCATATCATACACAAACTGTATGAAAGACAAACTTATGGCCGGACCAATCACAAGCTGCTTCCGCCTGTCCTGGACCGTGTAGACCTAGAAAACGTAAACCAGTGAATGTGATGGATTGACAGTAAACCAGTGAATGTGATGGATTGACAGTGAACCAGTGAATGTGATGGATTGACAGTAAACCAGTGAATGTGATGGATTGACAGTACATGCGATGGATTGACAGCATGTTGATTGATTCCTCCCCGGCTCCAATCTGCACATGTGTCAATCAGTCGTGTATGGAAGTTGTTATATTTCTACTACACAGCTTGCTATCATAGTATGCTGTGCGCAAAGTAGTATTTGATTGTGCGTTGGTGTTTCACCTCATCAAGAAACCTTCTAGGACTTCCGAGTCAGTTAGCATTTGTGAGAGCATTTTTAAACGGATTCGACTAGAGAATGTGTTAGTCGGAATGGGGACATAGCACAATCATTTATGTTCCTCTGACCCAGTTGCTGATGTGGACCTTTTTGACGATCTCTGGTGCTCAGTTGGGAATGGTGAATAATGTGCTCCTCTTCTGAGATGTTTATGCTCTGGTGTCTGGCCATGCACGTCTTGTGGCAGTACTTTGCTGAAGTACCGTCTGTCTTCTCAGCTGTCTCTTGTTCTGTCATCATCTCCAATATCCCTCTTGTCTGTGTCTGTCCGTATGTCTCTTTCTTTTTCTGTCTGTCTGTCTGGCTGCGCTCCTGTCTGTTTGAATACACTCTCTCTCTCTTTCTCTCCCATGGTCATCCTGGCTCTCTTCTCTGTGTGTTTATGCAAAACAAGATTCAACATTCAGCCCCCATTCGCCGAGAGTAAAACTGAGGAGGGACGCATGTAAGGAGGTTTGTTGTGTAGTCCACCGTGCCAGGCCAGACTTAGACTCACTCGAGGCCTTGCTAGTCTTTCTGAATCTGCCTGTCTTTTTCTTTTTCTTTTAAGAGGTGCGCTAGCTCCACTACAGCCACTTCATAACAGAGACCCCCCCCCCCCCCCCCTTTCCAACACCAGAGCAAATGGTCTCTTTGCAGCAAATGATGGCTCCATGGCCGATATTTTGCCGGATGGAGATAGTATAAAATTGCCGCAAAGAGACTAAGCTTAGGTGGTGATGCTGTAGGGTTTCCGTGTGATAATCACTATCAGCAAGATATCGGTGTGCATGGGTACCCTCTGTATCAACGGATCATTGTAATAGAATGTGTTACATTCATTGGACGCAGTTCCCACGGAGCATGTCTCTTTTTGATAGTCGACATATTTTGGGTTTAGATGTATCCGCTAAACGAGGCACCAATGCAGATTTTGCTCTCGTCGCGTATTTGTTTAACTGTCCACACGGGATTGGTTCAATGCATGTGACTGTCAGAGTGTTTGACTATCTGCTTATCTGTCTGTCTGTCTGGCTGGATGCCTGTCTATCTGGCTGGCTGGCTGGCTGGATGCCTGTCTGGCTGGCTGGCTGGTTGGATGCCTGTCTGTTTGCCTGCCCGTCCGTCCGTCTAAGTATTCTCATGCCACTCATTCTCTTTCTCTTTCTTAACGGGAACTTCTTCTTCTTTTCTGTTCAGCTGGTAATCAGAAGAAGGAAATTCAGGTCTGTTTTGCAGAGATACTCACCCACCTCAAAATTCACGCCAATATGGTGCCAGACGACTTGACCGCGACGGACACCAGTAAGAGTACGTTGATGTGTATGGTGTCTTAAGTTTTGGACATACTCGTATCCTATATGAGGTCTCCTCCGAGGGGTGGCCCTTACTCATTGAGTTCCACTGCACTTTTGCGTTCCTTCTTTCACTCTATTGAACTTTGACGTTTGGCATGTTTGCTTGCCCGTCTGTAAGTCAACAAATAATCGGCGCATATATATTTTCGGCTGTTATGTTTAGCCGAAAATTTGTTGCGGCCGAAATGTTGTTTCACAATGTTCTGTGTGACAGTGTATACATGCGGCAGCAGTACAGACCAAAAATTTGATGCGTCCGAAAGGGGTTTTAACCCTGGGAGGCCAAAATGTTAGGCTTACAGTAAGGGGCTGTTCCGAGAGCCAGGGAAACTCCCGCCAAGTTCCCCTACAGCATCATTGGTTCTCAATTCTCACGTAGGCAACTTCCGACGGCATGCATAGGAGTCCGTATGAAGAGTCTGAATGCAAAACTCGACATGCGGTGTCATCCCTTTTCGTAAAATGGCCGAAAACCGGTTGACTTGACGTGCCGTTTGCATCTGAATTCATACATGGGTGCCTATTGTCAAGTTTCTCTGGTCAAATTATTATGGAATATGGTAATAGGCGTTTCGGAGGAAGAACTCTCAGCAAAGCAATGAATAAAAGCAATTGAAGCCGACATAATACCATGATAGAAGAAGTCGAATTTAGAAACGCTTTTCTTCAATGGTCATCAGTGAACCTACATCGAATAATGTATAATAGAATAAATACCAGAATATATGCTCAAAGCATGTGTGTGTGTGTGTGCGCGCGCACGAGCGCGCGTGAGTGCATGTGTGTGATCGTGTATATATGTGTACGCGTGCACGTGCACGATCCTGTGCATGCAGAACTTCCAGGGCGTGTCTACAGGGCCGACTTTACGAGTTGCGTGCGCAGTGTGCTGAACCGGGACATGCATCTTCCGGACGTGAAGAGAAGTACAGCATTTACCAGATTATTTTGAATGTTCTAGTTCACCCTTTACATGCCACATGTGCCCGTTCTAATCTGGATACAAACAAGTCCATAAAAAAATGCTTACCAATGAACTCTGACCACTACTGAGTGTCCACAGCATGATGTGAAACGGGGACGTGTGTTGTCAGCTGGATTGTACTGGTTGTACAGCTGAAGTGTGAAACGGACGGCTTTACTTGGAGAGCTGTTAATGGTTTGCTGTTTGTGATCGGCTTTGCTTGGAGAGCTGTTAATGGTGTGCTGTTTGTGATCGGCTTTGCTTGGACAGCTGTTAATGGTGTGCTGTTTGTGATCGGCTTTGCTTGGACAGCTGTTAATGGTGTGGTGTTTGTGATCGGCTTTGCTTGGACAGCTGTTAATGGTGTGCTGTTTGTGATCGGCTTTGCTTGGAGAGCTGTTAATGGTGTGCTGCTTGTGGTCGGGCTACAAAAGCCAGTACAGTTATCCGTTGCAAAGTATGCCCTCAGACCCAGCTTATCACTGTCCATACTAGAGTCAGTGCACTGGAATAACAGTATGGTGTTGTCTTAGCCCCCCCCCCCCGTTACATACGTACATACACGCACGTGCACACACACTCACACATACATGTACACACACACACGTGCACACACACACATACACGTGTGTGAGCAAACCTCCATCCATGCAAGCACATGTTTTCCTCGTTTGGTTAGGAGACGCTTTCACTTTTCTTTATCTCATGGCCAGCTACACTCGGGCAGCTAGTTTAACTCACTCGTTCACACTGGTTACGTTTTGTGCTACTTGAAACATCAGGGTACATCAACTCAAACAATCAAAACCCAGTCTCTTTGCTGTATACTTCAAGAGCTCACCAAATTGTGGGGCATGGCCAATTCTTATCACTTTCCTACAGCACCTCATTGCATATCTACTCAATTCGTTGTTTGTTGTCGTCGGGTTTTTTTTCTTCTGTTTGTTTTCAATCCGATGATGGGCCATGCCCGAAAATTTGGTGAACACTTCAAGTTATGTATGCAGCAAAGAGACCGCATTTGGAGTGTTTGAGCAAGATGAGGCACTTTTTAAGAAGGTGTTATTGGCTGCAGTGGAGTCTGTGACGATTACTTTTAACAAATGCGTTTCGGAAGCCAGCCACACTTTTTCTTCCTTTGTTGATTCACTCATCAAATTGTTGTGCTCTGCAACTTGCTCTTGTCCAATCTTCTCTATATACAGGTGGATGTGAATGGGAGACAACTAGTCATGGGAATACTCTGCCAGCGCGACAGCCTCAGTCGACGCCAACCAGCAAGGGTGAATCAGGAGCTGAAAGAGACGTCCCACGGCCCACGTATGTACATGAAAATGGATCACAGAATGCTGTGAATACATGTACATCTGTCTTTGCACGTGCTATTCACACCTGCATGCATATGTGTATGCCCGTGCGTATGAGGGTGTCACAATTCCTAGCTTTGGTTTTCTCATGCCACTGCAAAAAAAATACCCTCCCCATGGTTGTCAACATCATCGTTGTTGTTGTCGTTGCTGATGCTGTTCTTGCTGCTGCTGCTGCTGCTGCTGCTGTTGTTGTTGTTGTTGTTGCTGCTGCTGCTGCTGCTGCTGTTGCCGCCGTCATTGTCGTCGTCATCGCCGCCGCGGCTGCTGTTGCTGTTGTTGTCATTGCCGCTGCCGTTGTCGTTGTCGTCGTTGTTGTCGTTGTCATTCCTGTTCCTGTTCATGTTTGTTCTTACTGCTGTTGTTGTTGTTGATATTTGCCTGCTCTGCATCTGTGCTTGTACATCTAGTCTACTAGTGGGCAACCATTACTTGAGGCGCATCCGTGATCTGCATCAGTTTGCGGAGGAACTAACTAAAATGCTGACGCTAAAAGGCTGCGGTAAGTTTCAGGTTAGCGGACGAGGGAGACCAGCTGTGCAGAACAGCCTAGTAAACATTGGGAGCTAGGAACCACTTTTTAATTATATAATCGGCCCTCTTTAATCCGGCACTTTATAAACCAGCACCTTCTTTAAACCAGCACCATTTTCAGTAACCAAAAGGTCCTCGTCATGAGACTGCAGCAGAAAATCAGATTTGATAATCCAGCACCCTCCCTAATCCATCAGAATTTCCTTACATAGATGGTGCCATGTTATAAAGGGACCACTGTATTTCACATTCAACACTTCATTGATGACTGTGCCGTCACACTGCTGTGTCGTAAAATTTACACTCAGCTTCGTGGCCGTAAAATCCGGCGGCACGTCATTTTTCCAATAATCGACGTTGAGAAAGTAATTTAATTACACAAGTATGGAGAGTAAAAGAGATGCAGACATTACTAATCATCATCAGCTGTCCGGCGTGAGCTGTTATGTTAACCATTTAGCGTGCATGGTTCGAAATCGATCCGTAGAGACTTGGGCACTCACTCATGCACTCTATTGATCGTAACTCAGTCACATCTCAACCGAATTTCAACACAAAATAGCAGGTGGTGGAAAGTCTCAACTGTTAGTGCGAACAACTCCCAGCTCTCTCCGGTGAAGTTTGAGCGAATCGCGTGCGATCGAACTTTCACGCTTGCACGCGGAACAAATTTTCACAATTTTTGCGCAGAACATGGGTTTTCCCTGTCCCTGCAATGTTATGGTGGAAAAAATCGAACAATTAGTAATCACATTGTTGCAAATTTCCTAGCGTGATTTGACAAGTGGCACTCTGAAAGGGTTGATCGCTTAGTTTCTTCTATTCTTTTCTTCATCACACCTTCAACAGCGATTATTTATTATTCCTTTCGATGTAATCCACCTCAGTTCCGTATATTCCACCGAAATACTGAGCACGAAAATTGCAATTCTGGAATATAGTTGTTCTTCAGAAACTTGCATTCAGCGTTTTGGTTATTAGTAATGGCTGCATCTCCTAGTTATACTCTTCATAGCTACAATGACATCATTTTCAATATGTTTTATTGTGTACTGATCAACACCGAGTGCAGTCAGGCTAGACACAGACATACTAGTTCGGGGGGGGGGGGGGGGGGGGATACTATGGAGACTGAAGATGAGTTCGGGTTGATAATCCACGGCCCTCCACACCAACATACAATGTATATAAATTCTGTTGTCAGTAACTACTTCCTCCGCGTCATCGAAATTGTCGCAGTTTGACTAGTGACTTGTCACTTGTTACTGACAACTCCATAAGCTAAGCCATTCAAAACTTATTACACAGTATGATAGTCTGAAGACTAGAGTAACGTTCCAGAACAGTTGGACTGAGAGTTTTCATGCAGAGATGAAGTCCTCGTCGTCGCTGATGTCAATGGACGCAAAAATATCGTTCCGAAATATTTCAAGGAAGGTTGAAAGTTGGTCGCGCCTCATCTCAAACGCTTTGACTTTCTCCACAGGACAAGAGCTGCTATGCTTGCCGTCTGCTAGCTCTGGATGATTTCTACTTCACCACCAACGAAGCCTAGTAAGAATACACGATCGTTGCGAGGTCGGTTGATTACCGTCGCCGGAATCACCTCGATCTTGAAATGACCTTTTTTTTAGCCGTGGCATGCCCATTTATTTTAGCTGTTTGGTCACAGCTCAGGTAAGTGTACTATCGCGTCCAGCGGGCCCTGTTTTTCAGCATCACTGGTATACCATGGCACGGCACCTGCGCGTGCATCACTAGCACTACGTATAGAGTCTACACGGCTCTTGCAGGTACAATCATGTTCTGAGTGTCTCAGCCAGAGCAACAAATTTTATCGCTGTTGCAGGCATTTAGTTTGCTGACCCCTCAATGTTTCTCCAAGCGCTGCCACTTGTTCCACGAAGTCATTCTCACCCCAGCTAAGGTAAAACAGTGATGAGGCTTGAGTGAATGGCCATAAGCACGAGAAATGTGCAGGCTGCAACGCCTGACTGATCTCCGCGAGTCGAAATTACCATCGCAGCGACATCAGCGAAGAAATTGCGTCTAGTTCAAAAATTCCAGCTTCCAATAACAGAAAATAGAACTTTACCGTCACCCTATATTGATGACTATCGCCTATATCCCATTCCCTGCCTCTGGTACGAGTGCTGGTGAGTAAATACCCCGTTTTATATCAAAAGTCAAACTGCGACAATTTCGATGACGCGGAGGAAGTACTTGCTAACCTAGCTAGTGTTGAGTTCGAAACAAGACGACTGACGACACATTATCCAGACATTACAACGGGAACAGGTAGGTTGGGGACGACATTTATTATACTAGTAGACGACGAGACAAGAGACCAAGACGAACGAAACGACTACATTGAAGAGTGAGAAAAGAGAGTGAGAAAAGAGAGAGAGATCAATCAAGTCTGAACGGCAAGATAGAGGGCCTGGGTAGCTATGGCAAATATGGGCGCGCAAGTAGCTACCCAGGCCAACGGAACAAAAGGAGACAAAAGGTGAGTACGCAAGTGCATGCAGGCCAGCTAGAAAAGGTACGGGAGGAGGTACCTAACATACCACCCCTCCATGAAAAAAATCCCGCGTCCTCGCGAGAGAAAAAAAAGAGAGAAAAAGATTTTAAAAAAATTAATGAAGGAGAAAAAACACACACACACACAACGCACGGGCCTCACAAAAGTTTGTACTAAAAAATGCACTACAGATCATTACAACCGTCAACGTTCCTGTACTACTCATACTTTAGTGTGTACATTGCCAATAACAACGGGCCCAAACGCCCCTTCAAAACATGGCACAAAAAATAACTATTGGAGTTCGACGAGGGACTTGAATTGTATTCTGATGACAAGTATTTTGCACGGCTAATAGAGCCTAGTTACACTTTAATATACGACATAAATAAGAGAGCGTGGCTCACCATGATCGGACCCCTAATATTAATTAAGGACACCCGCACGCACACACACTACAAAAAAATTCACGAAAATAAATTTGACGAAGAAGGAACGCATACAAAAAAAAGAAAGAGAGAAAGGTAGCTGACCTGCATGGCTTGAACGACACGAGGTTGACATAGACGAAGTTGGCGTAGGAGAGACGAGGTTGATAGAGACGAGACGAGGTTGGCGTAGGAGAGACAAGACTGACATGGATGAGACGAGGTTGACATAGACGAGACGAATGGCGGTTGAGGACGGCTGGGATGATCTCAGGGTCGTGGGTCGCTCAATAATCGGGAGCCAATGTTGAGTTCGAAACAGTACGACTGACAACGGGAACAAGTTAGTGGGAACGACATTTATTATAGACGACGAGACAAGAGACCAAGACGAACGAAACGACTACATTGAAGAGTGAGAAAAGAGAGTGAGAAAAGAGAGTGAGAAAAGAGAGAGAGATCAATCAAGTCTGAACGGCAAGATAGAGGGCCTGGGTAGCTATGGCAAATATGGGCGCGCAAGTAGCTACCCAGGCCAACGGAACAAAAGGAGACAAAAGGTGAGTACGCAAGTGCATGCAGGCCAGCTAGAAAAGGTACGGGAGGAGGTACCTAACACTAGTATATTAGCAAAAAAAGGACTGTAGCTAAACAGTGTCTCTCACTGCAGAATTAATATTGAAGGTCGAACCTTTTTCGAAATGTCGGTTAACTCTTCTGAAGCTACTCAAATGCTATTCACAACTTCTCCATCTCACAAACGGTCTTTTCAATGCGAAGAACTGCTGCCCCCCCCCCCCCCCCCTCCCGTTCATGTTGATGGGCGAAGCCTGACTGATTTCTGAAAATCCTGTAAGACTCGGATGGAGAGCCAAGGATTAGAATTATGGAAAGGTCCAAAATGTTACATGTTGTCCGTCGCATCCTGCATAAGTTATAGCTGCTAGTGTTGGACACAAACTACGCGTAGCAGGTAACTGTTTGGTCCTTTCTTTAATTAAAAGTCTTGTTTTTGCAAGAAAGAGACTGATTGGAAGATGACAAAGTTATGAGGCAGTTGAAATTGACCTTTTTAGCAGACGGTAAATCTGACAAAGAAGAGTGGAACTCTGACTGTGCTAGAAAATGTTCTGTGCTTTATGTAAGGTAGCATTGCCACTGCCGATTGTTTCGAATCTTTATCCTCACGATGGCTTGTTTTTGTTGTTGTTGTTGTTGTCGTTGGTGGTGGTGGTGGTGGTGGTTGTGGTGGTGGTTGTGGTGGTGGTGGTGCTGCTGTTGTTGTTTTTGTTGCCATGCTCGTATTATGCTGCATTCTCTGCAGAGGACGTGGCTCGCAAGATTGTGAAGCGCTGCGACAGGTCCACTTTCTTCAACTTTCCGGCCGCACTACGCCGCTACATGCTCTTGCAAGGGTATAAAGAATCTACGCTGGAACTGTACTACATACACGGCGCTATATCGTACTGGAAAGGTAAAGAGCCCAGTGCCACCACCGACCACCTGCTCGACATCATCAAGAGCGTTGCCGGCAACGTGGCTGATCGTGCTGCCTCCGTTGGACGGTAAGTGTGACCAAGCCTTGCTGCTCACGTACAACAGACTGTGTTCTCAACGGATGCATGTACAATGTACGAGGTGTGTGTGTGTGTGTGTGTGTGTGTGTGTGTGTGTGTGTGTGTGTGTGTGTGTGTGTGTGTGTGTGTGTGTGTGTGTGTGTGTGTGTGTGTGTGTGTGTGTGTGTGTGTGTGTGTGTGTGTGTGTGTGTGTGTGTGTGTGTGTGTGTGTGTGTGTGTGTTTGCAGTTCAAGTCCACCCAGGTGTGCACTCAGTCTTGCATGAACACCTCATGATTCTAGCCGCACAACATCCGAAGTGTTCACCGTGACATGAAAGGACTAGCAAGTGTTCTAGGACGCACCTGAAACGGGATACAGCAACTTGATTATGGGGATATTTATTTCAACCGCATATCCAGACACACATTCTCTTCTGCTTCGTTCTTCTTACAGAGAGGTCAGCACCGACGGTGATTCACTGAGTAGCTGGAGACGGCAACGCCACAACAGCCGATAAGCAAGCGGAAGCTAGGTCATAGTCATACGCACCATTTCAGTTGCGGTGTTCCGTGTGCCGAGGTCGAACGGATCTGATCCAGTGCCCCACGGATACGAGCAATGGAGCCGTTTCACACCTCCGTCATGTGACATGTGTCTACTAGTACATGTATGCATGTAGCCTTAGCCGCTGTGTCACGAGCTATGAAGCCGAGACCTCTGGTCGGCTGAACTTAATAAGCCCCACCACCACACTCCATTATTGACTTCAGTGTGTGGAGATACGTGGGTTTTGTAGGAGAAAGATGTGATGTTTGTGTACGAAACTCCCACTACATGCGCACAGTGGGACCGACTGCACCGACGTCGTGTGACTGCAGACTTTCGCTATCAACACGACTGCGCCATTATTTTGCTAATGTGGTCATGTGACATACCCCCCCCCCCCCCCTTGGTACGTTCCGCAGTGCTATGATGAGTGCGAGGTGCGAACATGCCTCTTTTCTGAACCTCCCCCCCCCCTTACCAAAGCCTGTCGGTGATGGTCGACAGTTCTACATCCTTCTTTCTTCTAATGTCATGCTAGCTTGTTCCGCATGCCTCGTTACACGGCCTTTATTAGTGCTTCAAAATAGCTTTGAGACTTTACCCCGAACAATGAGGCAACCATGGAACTATCATGGCGACACATTGCCAAGAGATGTTATTAATTTTAGTTTAAAATTTTGAATATTCACTTCTAGAGAAACGTGCATGCGCTGTGGTTCGTGTTGATTTCTTGAATCGGTTTGCTGTCGTGATGACTGCTGACCACCCGCATACTGGGTTTTCGGTAGTGTTGTCGTGATGACTGCTGACCAACCGCATACTGGTGGTAGTGTTATCGTGGTGACTGCTGACCACCCGCATACTGGTGGTAGTGTTGTCGTGGTGACTGCTGACCACCCTCATACTGGTGGTAGTGCTGTCGTGGTGGTGACTGCTGACCACCCTCATACTGGTGGTAGTGTTGTCGTGGTGACTACTGACCAACCGCATACTGGTGATAGTGTTGTCGTGGTGACTGCTGACCACCCGCATACTGGTGGTAGTGTTGTCGTGGTGACTGCTGACCAACCGCATACTGGTGGTAGTGTTGTCATGGTGACTGCTGACCACCCTCATACTGGTGGTAGTGTTGTCGTGGTGACTGCTGACCACCCGCCTACTGGTGGTAGTGTTGTCGTGGTGACTGCTGACCACCCGCATACTGGTGGTAGTGTTGTCGTGGTGACTGCTGACCAACCGCATACTGGTGATAGTGTTGTCGTGGTGACTGCTGACCACCCTCATACTGGTGGTAGTGTTGTCGTGGTGACTGCTGACCACCCGCCTACTGGTGGTAGTGTTGTCGTGGTGACTGCTGACCACCCGCATACTGGTGGTAGTGTTGTCGTTGTGACTGCTGACCAACCGCATACTGGTGATAGTGTTGTCGTGGTGACTGCTGACCACCCTCATACTGGTGGTAGTGTTGTCGTGGTGACTGCTGACCACCCGCATACTGGTGGTAGTGTTGTCGTGGTGACTGCTGACCACCCTCATACTGGTGGTAGTGTTGTCGTGGTGACTGCTGACCAACCGCATACTGGTGGTAGTGTTGTCATGGTGACTGCTGACCACCCTCATACTGGTGGTAGTGTTGTCGTGGTGACTGCTGACCACCCGCATACTGGTGGTAGTGTTGTCGTGGTGACTGCTGACCACCCTCATACTGGTGGTAGTGCTGTCGTGGTGACTGCTGACCAACCGCATACTGGTGATAGTGTTGTCGTGGTGACTGCTGACCACCCGCATACTGGTGGTAGTGTTGTCGTGGTGACTGCTGACCAACCGCATACTGGTGATAGTGTTGTCGTGGTGACTGCTGACCACCCTCATACTGGTGGTAGTGTTGTCGTGGTGACTGCTGACCACCCGCATACTGGTGGCAGTGTTGTCGTGGTGACTGCTGACCACCCGCATACTGGTGATAGCGTTGTCGTGGTGACTGCTGACCACCCGCATACTGGTGGTAGTGTTGTCGTGGTGACTGCTGACCAACCGCATACGGGTGGTAGTGTTGTCATGGTGACTGCTGACCACCCTCATACTGGTGGTAGTGTTGTCGTGGTGACTGCTGACCAACCGCATACTGGTGGTAGTGTTGTCATGGTGACTGCTGACCACCCTCATACTGGTGGTAGTGTTGTCGTGGTGACTGCTGACCACCCGCATACTGGTGGTAGAGTTGTACAGTACATGTGATTGTATTGATCAATGGAATCCGATAAAGCGAGTGAACGCCAGGCCGGGCCGGGCACTGTGCAGTCCTGGACCTGCGAACACTGGCAAGTGAACTGGTTCAGGGCGCATACTGTAAAGTGAGAAACTTTTGCTAGAGATTAAATTTCGCTATTTTCGCGACCATCACACATTCGCGAATATAAAACGCCGCAAACCCCTCCGTGCATTGATTGTAGACAGCACAAGATCCGACTGAAAAGATAGAATCGCAAAAGTTTCTCATCATAAACCAGCCAAATTTATGAAAACGCTAAGTTTGCGCGCCGCGAAAGTTTGTCGCTTTACAGTACTTGACTCTCGAGCACACTTTCATTGAGCAGCACTGCACATCACTCGCGGTTAACTAATGACATGCCGTCTTGCACCGCGTCGTTAATATTCATGACTTTTTTAATGCAAATGCTGCAGCCGTCAAACTTCCCATTGCAGATAGCAAAAGTTGATTATTGGCAGCTTTGAAAGCAAGTCTCGCTTCAGTTTGAGCAATAGACATGTCCTGGCTTCCTTCCCTGAGTGTATGGCTTCATACTTCTTGAAATACATAATAATTATGTATTTCAAAAAAAAGTAAGTTTCCTTCTCCAATAATTATTATTGGAGAAGGAAACTTACTTTTTTTCTTTGCAATAGCGGTAGACATGGCCAACCGAGGGCTGGTTTTTTTTATTGGTTTGATTAATTTATTTCTTACTCACTAATTCCATTGTAGCCAATCGCACACATCTTTTTTATAAATTTATTGTGTAATTTTGAATAATGGCTAGTGACTTGACTGGAATTGTTTTGACGTTTATTTTGCAAGGCAAGCTTGCAGTTTATAGTGAAGAAAAAGTACCAAGAGACTACAAGTTAGGCTATAATGTCCTTGGCTCTCCATCCGAGTCCAAGCTTGCACTTGCAGTTCTTCCACTTTTGCAAAATTGCCGCATACTTCTTCTTTTTTTCTTCTTTTTTTGAGTACGCACGGATCGAAAATTTGTACAATTTTGCACTCCATGCAGTGGACGAAAATACGTGTTTGTTTGTGTGACCGGGTACACATCCGGGAAGGTGCCAGCCGAGTTCAACAATTAAACTATTTTTCCGATGCGAACTCTAAAACCAGAAAAATAATAATATGTAGCGCAAAATAAAGAGAAGGAAAATAATAACCGGTCAAGCGCTAAATACAAATAGTCACATAGTGATATCTTTGCTCACCTCCATGTCGCTGTGAGTCGAGCTGGAAACTGGCTATCCAAGTGGCATTTACTTGCCCCCCCCCCCCTCCCCCCCCCTCCCCCAACTAAAATAGTCGTCGAATAAACGCCGCGGAGACAACAATTTTAATATAGCAATAAAAAGAACTAACTTTGCCGTAACGATCATGCATCAACTTCAATGATGAAGTTGACCCCCCGTGGATGTCTGAGCCGCCGTTCCGGGAACTCATGTTGCTCGTTACGACTGGTGTTGAGTTTTCGTTCAATGATATTATGTATAAACAAATTGATGGTGTCGGTATGGGATCATCGTTAGGTCCAGTTTTAGCGAATGTGTTTGTTGGTTATTGCGAGTCTTTGATTGCTGAGTCGTCCCGGCCCGCGCTATACTGCCGCTTTGTGGACGACTCGTTCACATTTTTCGACACTCTTGAGAGGAGTCAGGCCTTCCTTGATACTCTAAATGGCTTACACCCACCCATAGGGTTTACTTGTGAACACGAACAAGACAACAAGTTGTCCTTCCGGGATGTTCTGGTCCAGAAGTCTAGTCAGAGTACAGTAACATCTGTTTACAGAAAGCCAACTTTTACCGGCCAGTACATAATTTTCGAATCGTATTGTTCATATCAATACTTGGAAGTATAAGATAAACTAAGTGCGCAACTTAGTGGATAGAGCGGAACGTATTAATTTTGCTCTCGGCCGAAACTTGCAGAAGAACTTGACTTCTTGAAGTCAGTGTTTCTCAAGAGCGGATATCCCGAAGAACTACTGAACAAATTAATGAACCAAAGAATACAACAGAATGAAGTATGGTTTGGCCATGAGAAATGTCCAATGTATTTATCTCTCCCGTGGAAAGCGAACGTGTCATTATCTATGTGCCTTGCAGTCCGGACAATTGTCCAACAAACCTACTTCGCGGTGCACTTCGTAGTTTACCAATTTGAGTGCCGACGATGTGGTAGTCGGTACGTTGGTAGGACTCTTCAACATCTGAACGCACGTATCAAGCAGCATGTTCCCCTTCAAATGTTGTCTGGTTCGGCACGGGCACTGCTGCCCAAGCGAGGCAGACCACCGAAGAATCCGGAACCACAGCCGTTGCTGGTAAAATTGCCGCCACCGGCGAGGTTATCCTCGTTACCTATGACCGAATGTACTGGACCCGTGGCCAGAACCAGGTCCGGAGTCTTGCGAGCTGATGGAACACCAGAAGCTGAATTTACATCGAATGCACTGGAGCTTATCAGTAGGCTCCTTACGGACACAACTCAAGTTAGTACGCTCCTTACGGACACAACGCGAGACAGTCGAACAACACAAGAGTGCACCCAGCAGCATTCAGCTCCAGTCGTGGCCAAACGACGCAATGAGGAGGTGGATCCAGTACCGCCGCCAGTACCATTGCCCCCACCGGGGCCGCCACCTAAATCAACAAATAGGCCAGGAATCGAGAGACCAAGAAGAACAACTGCGAAGTACTCATATACCAGATACCAGATAGCGGACATCAAGAAACTATGAGGACAACTGCAACATCAAGTGCAAGTACTTCAGTACTTACCTTACTAGTGAAATGAGGAGTCAACCAGCGGCGTCGAATGGACATGGACAGGATGCAGTAGTGACCGAGGTCGAGCAGGAGGATGGAGCGGAGGAAGAGTCGGAGATTGGCACGGATGAGGGATCGGAGGATGACATGGATGATGGTGATGATGAGTTGCATGGAGATGATGATCGTCAGAATTCTGCTGTGTTTTTGCATTTGTAATCTCACCCTAAGTGTTTGGAAGTGTATGATGATTTTGTGTTTCTGTGTTGTGTCGTGCACGTTACCCCCGTCAGTTGAAGGTTCTTGAAGCAGTGTGTATTCGTTTGCGTAAGTCTGTGCTCTGTAAACAAAAGAAGCTTGTTGTTGCGCTGAAATTGTTTTGTTTAAAAGTTCTTCCCCTGTTTGTCCACAGTTTGTTTCTCTCACTTCACAGTTGTCACATTCTGGTTTTCTCGCCTTCTTTTTGTGCCACCTACACCTACTTACCATGTGTTGTTGCTTTCTTGTAAGTTTTATCACATTTTGGAATGCATATTAAATGATGGTGAAAAAAGGAGGACAAAATGTTACGAGTTCTGACTAACTGTCCACCAACGTAACCAGATCTTATACAGTTAGTCATAACTCGTAACATTTTGTCCTCCTTTTTTCACCATAATTTAATTGGCTCACCATCCGAGTTAAACTTTGCATATTAAATGATTACGTTTTAATCATTGTTTTTGCTGGGCTAGCGTTCAATTCAGTCAGGATATTTCACTGATGATGGTGACATGAAAATCGTTATGGAAAACAATTGACTTCGTTGATGCATGATGGTTACGGCAGAGGTAGTTCTTTTTATTGCTATATTAAAATAGTCGTCTTCGCGTTAACACCTACAAGCCCCTGAATGTCAAACTGTGTGGCACTAACCTACGCCAAGTCACTGAACAACGACACCTCGGCATCATCATACATGTACAGAACCATAATGCGATGGGATCGAGTACGTTCAATCCAAGGCCTCCAAAGTAACTCACAAGGCCGAGCGTCATGAGGTCCATCTGCGTATGCCACGTAAGTCGTCGTCCCTCCTGATCAACAGAGGCAACACCGGCAGCAGAAACTGCGGGATTTGAGTTCGGTTCAGACAGTCTGGTCGTGAAAACAAGGACCTCAGAAAAAAGAATGTCGAAAGGAAAGGAAAAACTCTCATGTGATCGCGGAACGAAAAGTCGACAGACCAAACTTCGTTGTATTGATGTTTCTGGAAGCTCGTTGTACCGGTAAGTATAGTTACTCGTTCCCAGGCTTCAAAATTTTTAAAAGGAAAATTCAGAAAAATTTCGCTATGCTAAACCTCTATAAATATAATACAGTTGAACATCGATTATCCGACCACCTCTGGGCAGACAACTGTCAGGCGGTGTTCAGATAAGGCAAATGTTCCGGATAAGAAAAAACTGTCACTCACACACTTTCAGTGGTTGCTACTAGCCGCACGACCTTTTTACTTTTCAAAATTTTCGTATTTTTTGAATGGCTCACTACATGCACAGTGCGTACTCTACGGCACGTGCGCCCAAAAAAACTGTTACGGATAATCGAATGGTCGGATAGTCGATGTGCGGATAATCGATGTTCAACTGTACTCATAAAAAGGACACACTTCAGGCGCTTTACGAACATCTTGAAAGTTTTTGGTTTCACAAGTATACGTTCAAGCCTTCTCATCAGGTGCAATACAGGCAAGGGAAAAGGAACAGGAAAAACAGCGCAAAGAATAATAATTATAGCTAAAGTAAACAGCGAAAATGCGTGACCTATGCACATAGCAATAATGACACGAAGGTGCAAGTGCGAGAAAACTCAATAAGCGTGACATGTAGTGCGACAACAAGAGACAACCACTGGACATAACTAACGAGGTTTTGACGACCTACCTAACAGCCCAAGTGTGAATTTAATTTGCTTCTGCTTGCAAAACCAAAACCTTTCAAGATGTTCGTAAAGAGCATGAAGTGTCCTTTTTTTTTTTTTTTTTTAGTATTATCGCATTTTTGTTTCAGAGGAAACTGTTTACTCTATAAATATATTCACGAAATAGAGGTTGCGACTTCGGCGATGATTTTGTTTAGGAATGGCCCGGTTTGCTCCCACACTGGAGCTCGCGCTATTCCGCCGACGACTTGACACTTGACTGACTCACGACTGCCATCCAGAGAACACGAGAAGTCCATCGAACTTTCGACTCCGCAAACCTGCAAGAAAGCACCACTCCCTGCTCAATACACAGTGTTTCGGGGAATTCACCCCTCATCAGTTGAGCTTGAGTAGGCACAAACTTCCTCAACCTACTCAAGCTCAACTGATGAGGGGTGAATTCCCCGAACCACTGTGTATTGAGCAGGGAGTGGTGCTTTCTTGCAGGTTTGCGGAGTCGACAGTTCGATGGACTTCTCGTGTTCTCTGGATGGCAGTCGTGAGTCAGTCAAGTGTCAAGTCGTCGGCGGAATAGCGCGAGCTCCAGTGTGGGAGCAAACCCATTCCTAAATATAATCACCATTATTTAATTGCATCTCTCTTATTGGCCAATGGCCATCGTGAGAAATAATAGCAATAATAATAACACAAACCTGATGATGGATTATGAACAGTCAGACGTGCACAAGGTAGCACCAGATTGACAAGGAGTGCTGAGACATTCCACGGCGAGGAAGTGAGCTGGAGCACTGCTAGAGATAGCGCTAACCAACAGCCTTCCAACCTGTCACCGTGGACTGTCTCAGTACTCCATATCAGTCTGGTGCTACCTTGTGCACGTCTGACTGTTCAAAACCTGGTTTAGTTGGTGGACTCTAACGCATGACTTGTGCCCCACCATTTTCCTTGTTTCCATTAATATTTTCCTTGGCTCGCCATCTGAATACTGGTGATGGAGACAAGCATTATTGGTTGGTGCTCAATGAACAGCCTTTTGCACATAATTATGTCACTCCAAATATGGATATCATGCATGATGCAACCCCATGTGTCCCCCCCCCCCCCACCTTCCCCAAAGCACTCACATACTTATATTAGGTTAGTTATGCACACACACACACACAAACTAAAGCTGTTCACAGGTCCGATTTCACATTGCAACTGTGGAGGCATCAAGGAAAGAGCGAATATTGCATTGTGCAAGATTTACTGAGAAGAGAGCCTACAGGAAGGAAAATAATTTCAACTCAGAGGTTCCAGAATACACAAACGGAGTATACGGGTGAGAATGATATTCACTTAAAGGTCCAAGTATTATGTACAGGGGATGCTGTGGCGTGCAACTAGTTTTTGGAACAAATTTCGTGACCAGCCATATTGATGTGAAAACAGAGATTATCAACAGTCTGATGGAAAAGAGGAAGTATTATGCATAACAGTTTGCGTACTGCAGTCATCATCAGTGATTGACTGTAGTTAGTAACCTACTACACTCACACACTCATATCCAGTGTGTACAGAGCAGTAGGACTGACAGGTCCATGGGCACCTATACTGAGTACCAGTGTACTGCCAAACAGTGTGAGAGATGGGGTGTAATCAATGTACACTGGCATAGCTGGTAGTGAATGGATCTGACGAGATGTAATATCATATACAACACACTCAGCAGCAGGAGTGTGGGGGCAAATAACCATGCTATGCTCAGACAGCGCGCATGCTGCACTACCCACCAGCTCAACACCATCCGGTGGACTGGTGGAAACCCACCTACCATCATGGTGTTTAAGGAAACAACATGTACCACCACCAACCATGTACATTGAATCAGGGAATGGGACAAGTGATGCTTCGCGGCATGGTAGTGGCAATGAAGGTAATACTAGGCCAGTATCGTGTAAAGCAGAAGAAGAGCTCCACTGCTGACTAGCTAGAGAGTAGATACTAACATGATCATGATGGACGCCACCATATAGAGAAATAGAATCATGACATACATGTAGAGTACACCAGCTATGGTTACAGTGCGACGGGACGTCCGTAACTTTGGCCCATTGACGACCACCACCACCGCGGCCGCCATCACCGTTATCTGGTGTGTCGCAGTACTGCAGAATAGAGCGCACACCCCTGGTGGTGCTCTTGGGGAGTGTGTTACAGTACATGTACAGCATACCACCATGGGATGCCAGTGATGGGGTAGCCAGCTTACTGTATTCACTTGGTAGGTCAATACTGCGCCATGTTTTCAGGTCTGAAGTCTGCACGATCTTGGTGATGACCATTTCCACACCATCATACCACACAGCAACCAGTCTGTCACTGTACGTGGCTACTAGGGCACGTTTGCCATGCTGCCGTACTTCCTGCCGTACTTCTAACTTTTTCCACTGCATTAGAAAAGAAAACCACACACCGGATAACATGCACACAAAACACACACACACACACACACGCACACATTTACACACACAAAACACACACACACACACACACACGCGCACACAAACCCCACATAATAGGAGACATGCACAGAAATGGACACAAATTGGTCCCTATTGTACAGAAAAGGACACCATAGCAGACGATAAACAGACAGACACAGTGAGGTGGTCTAAGACCAGGATTTAGAACGAGAGGTACCAGGTTCAAGTCCCGCTTGGAAGCGGAAAGATTATTTCCAGCCGTGCTGTGACCCAGGGTGAATTGGGAACTCGTGGCCTGGCACGAGGAAAACAATGATCTAGAAAATGGGATTTCGACCTTTGGCCTGTGGTTGGTGGATCTGATCTATCCTCTCCCACCATCTAGGCGCCGCATCCGACGCCTGATCATGGAGTAACGGTGTCTCACGTAAGCGGAAAGGTAGTTCTTGACCCACCCTGTACGCGAACCCGTGCAATTGCAGGCGATTAGGAGAAGCTATGTGATTTCCACTGCTTTCAGGATGGTGTAAAATGTACACTGGTTTGCCTGTTGTTATTTTTCAGTACGGATGAAACCATACTGTAGAGCAATGGTTTGCATAGATTTTGACTTGTTATAATGTTGTACGTCATAACGTTATTCTCCCTTTGACAATTTGACAGATCTAAGGGATCGTTTCGTCCATCCACTATTTCAAACTTCACATTATCTTCGCTGGTGGAGAGATTGGAAAAGTGATTATCATTATATTGTACATTTTAAAAGGTTTTTGTGGATGTCATTTCCATTAGCATGTACGGTATTCATATCTTACACTGTAATAATATGTACCCATCAGCTATGCTACATTATTGAGACGACTGACGTTGACTATCTGTGGCTGCGTGGGCAGGGAGTCAGGGAAACCCCTTCAAAATGAGTTATAAATGCACGCGCCTGAGGTAACTCAGCTGAGCGAATTGAGTTCGCGACTCGCAACTCCGGTCTCAGATCTCGGGTCGCCTTCAGGTTTTTTCGGAGTCATTAGCTGAGAAAATTCAAATGCCGATAGACCTATCGATCGTCCTATCTGGCCAAGGGCCAGCGAGTCACGCTAGGTTGCACTTTGAGAAGTGTGCACTGTACACTGGTACGGCTGCATCCATACTGTTGACCTCTAAGGATTAAAAAAAAAAGTGTCCGATATAAATAATTATAATACCATCGGGTTCTAGGTTTCGCTGGTGAGAAAGGAGCCTCAAGCTGGCCAACCTGCGGGCCCATCCGACGTTACGCCCAGTCCTGTTGAAGGATTAGTTTCGCGATGGCGCTTGCCGTCTACCTGTGCCTGTCGCTCCTCCCGGCTGTCTTCACATCCTTTGGTGGAATGGGTCGTAACTGCGCAGCACTAGTGTTCTCGTTGTATGAGTGCGCTCGTTCTACTTTCGTCCATATTAGGTTTCTTGTCTCCACGCCGACTTTTTTGCTGACCCACTCAAGTTGGCTGGTGTGTGCTGACCCACTCAAGTTGGTTTGTGTGTGCTGACCCACTCAAGTTGGCTGGTGTGTGCTGACCCACTCAAGTTTACTGGTGCGTGCTGACCCACTCAAGTTGACTGGTGTGTGCTGACCCACTCAAGTTGGCTGGTGTGTGCTGACCCACTCAAGTTTAGACAGGGTTACTACTAAGGTGACAACAAAGTAGCCTAATCCAATCGTACCTTTCGGCGTCTCTTGATGTTTGCAATCTGTCTTGGCGTTGGCATAGCAGGTAAGACATGATATCCTCTACCAACGGATGAAGCAGCTGTGCTTGCAGCTGCTGTAGCTTCAGCCTGAAAGTAGCAGACGCACACAATCAAAGGCTTGCAAGTTATCCGTTGTTTGTGTCCAAACACTAACACATTTAAGCAAGATATCGGTGAGTCAGGATGTTCAACAATAACACAACGCTGACAGATGTGGTACTGACATTTAACGAACTGATGCTTAGCTGCACCACGTCTAGAATGAATACAATAATCATTGGATTTATTTTACTAGCATCTGTATGTGTGAGACAGTGCTAGTGACTTTGGCGATAATTATATAGGAAAGTATTAGTTGGTTGCTCCTGACACAGGAGCCCGCACTGTACCGCCGACTTGACTTGACACTTGACGGAAGATCTCCTCAGCACAGTGTATTAAAAAGGCAGTGATGCCTCCTGCAGGTTTGCCGAGTCATATGCTCTGGATGGCAATTGTAGGTCAGTCAAGTGTCAAGTCAAACCGGTGGAAAAACGTGACCTGCGCTGTAGGAGCATCCCGATTTCCTACAATGATCGCCGAATTCGCTTTCACTATCTGCTGTAGTGATGCCTAGCATGGGCTACCGACAAGCTGGTTTGGGGGCAAAGGCATTGCGAACGACAATGTATCGGTCCATGAGCAACACTGAAGCACATTGCTATCCGACATTCATGAGGCGCTTGTTGCTCAGGAAACTATGCACCAAACTATCACAGTGGATGAATGAGGCCATACCTGGGATAAAGAGGAGCCAACTTTGAACAAAAATCGGAAATTTGGCCTTGCCGGATATTTTGGCTGCTACCGACATTGACTCTGTTGGATATCGTACAACGGAAATCATGTCATTCAACTTACTCTAGTTACTGTAGCAGAGGCAGTGGCAGGGGCAGCAGCTGAACTTGACCGGCTGTCTTGTGCAGCAATGGGACTGGAAACAGGTACCTGCAGTTTATCACACCGGCACAGACACACACACACACACAGACACACACACACACACACACACACACGTACATGCACAAACAAAAGGTTCATTGACATGGTGGCACAAGTAAACATTTAACACTGCTGAATCTAGTGCTGATACATATCCATGTTGACATGCTGGAGATATTCACATAGAAGTTTGATACGCGGCAGTGACCGGATATCGGACTGGATTCTGGACGGTACCCGGTTATGTGAAAGTTGAAGTGGTTGTAGTAGAGGGTGGTGCATGTCAGGGAGGACCCTACAAATTGCTACTGTTAAACCGGCAGCAAGGGTGAAGGGTGACACGGGGATGCTAAAACCGAGTTCACATTCGACGGGCGCGACGGAACGCGACGTTAGAAGCGACGAAATGCGACGTTAAAAGCGACGGAACGCGACAGAAACGACGGAACGCGACGTTAGAAGCGACGGAACGAGACGTTTGAAGCGACGGTAACCGATGGGACACTCATGACATCGAGTGACGGCGTCAAATGTAAATGCCCGAAACGGGAACGCAACCGTACTGACGAACGAATCGGGATGGGTAGGGCATTATCCCAGTTGACATGGAATCATATGAGAAAAAGCATCAAGACCGGGGCGAAAGTCACCGGGTGTGAACTCAGTTGTCACACAAGATTCTAACAAACCTTCTTCATTTTCTTGTCTTACGATGTTTCGGCCGAGTATCGCCTGGTCGATATTTGACCCAAAAGTGCTTTCACGTGTTGGAGCGGGCCTCCTACAAGTAGGGATGTCAGCGAACGCACTGCGCAGGCCTCTGCGCATGCATTACGTCATCGATTTTTTGAACGTGATCGCGGCCGACAGAGAAAACATGGCCGCGGTCTGTTTGCACCGCAGGGAGTCGTAAAATTACTGTTCTTCTGTCCCCGCGACCATTCAAATCATACGCGATACGGAGGACCCACGTACTCACCACGTTCTCCCCCGTCGATTTCTCTGAGAGTTTGCACATCATGAAACACCAGTATGAGAGGTGTTCAGGCCAATTTTCAAGAGATTTCCCTGGTTGGATCGTTCCAAAATCGGACTTACATTTCTCACTCGCGGCCATTCCTTGCGCGATGGAAGCGCCCTGCCCTGTTGAGTAACCAGCATTGCGCTTGGTAGAGAGTTGCTGCAATCAGCTCCCTGATGTCTTCCCTGCCATTGTCAGAAGCGATGGACCATGAATTTGTTTGAGAGTATCTGGATGCTACTATTCCTCAGCCTAGTTTTCAGCCATTCCGTGCATCTTCTTCACACGATTTATTTTGCAAAAAAATGAAAGTGTTCATGAGTTTTCTTGTCGGCCGCGCGTAGATGGGCCAGGCTGACCTGCGCAGATGGGCTGCGCAGTGCGTTCGCTGATATCCCTACTACAAGGAATTTTATCATGCCAGTAGAGACCATCGGTGCAGATTGTGAAATAGCACTCTCATACTGTTGGCCCTGTGGCTTGTGTATATAGAAACGATTCCATCTCCGCTCTGACGTCTACCACGGTCTGGCATGGCTGTGTAAACCTTGTGCATATGTGTGTGTATGGACAGGTCTACAAGTGAAATAGCTCACTGGTGTGTGTGTGAACACGTGGTCCGACTCATCCGACACAATCGGCGGATGAATCGGCCTAGTGTGAAACCGGCATTACTGACAAAAATGTTTTGCTCAACTTACCGTAGCTGTTGTAGCAGAGGAAGTGGCAGAAGCAGAACTTGTATCACGAAGCTGGTCGGCCAGCGCTTGTACTCGGCGGTTTGCGGTGGTTTGTTCGTTGTGTACCGTGGATACTTGTTGTTGAATCGCAGTCAGCTGTTGCTGTGTTGTTGTCTGGTTTTGTGCAATGATCTCCAGTCGCTGGGCTACGGTACTCTGTTCGTCTTGCATCTTGGATACTTGCTCACGTGTTGCAGTCAGTTGTTGTTGTGTTGCAGTCTGTTGTTGTTGTGCTGCAGTCTGGTTGTTGGTAATGGCCGCTTCAAGTTGTTGTTGTGTTTCAGTCAGTTGTTGTTGTGCTGCAGTCTGGTTGTTGGTAATGGCCGCTTCAAGTTGTTGTTGTGTTGCAGTCAGTTGTTGTTGTGCTGCAGTCTGGTTGTTGGTAATGGCCGTCAGCTGTTCCTCTAGCGTATCACTCCGCGTGGCCAGCGCAGTAATGGACGTAGCTTGCTGGGTTAGCTGTTCGGAGATAGAGTCCAGTCGACGTACAACAGCCGGTGGTACATTGGAAGGATGAGGCTGCAATGAACAGACAGGGTTCACGCAACACAACAATACCACAAAAAGGATACCAACACACCAACACCAAACACAGCATATCAAGACAATAACACCACACCAGCACACAGAGGAAAATGAACACGGAGAGATATACAGTCATAATGCCCTATCCGCAGTTGCATGCATGTGTTCACCTCATTGGCTTCGCTCGTTCCTCATGTCTTTTGTTCATTTGACTTATGCGAAGGCTACCCAAGCTCGCTTAGTGATGTCAACGCGAACAAGTTTTACTTGTAATAATATTAATAATCACACGCAGGACATACGAATCGTGCCGGGTAAAATCTCCCCGAACAGGACTACGTTCCCGCAATTTTGAAAGTAAGACGAAAGCAGCACTATCTGCACTCTACTAGCATGGACACCCTCTGACACTGTAATGCCCGCACCAAACATAAAGACATGGCAGCAGCAGCACCGGACACTAGCAAGCAACACACACTCAGCTGCCTGCACTGTTAGTTCGATATTCACAGGAGATTACGTGTAGCAATCAGGTCCCGCAAGGACACTAGGTTGCAAACATCAGACTATAATATAGTTATGTAACACACACAGGTGCAGGCAGGTTGCCATGTTATCCACATCATACTATGCGCAGTGTCTGCTCCTGAGCTGGATCTGTAACCCGTATTTGGGGGGGGGGTCTTGGACACGCTTGGAAAAAGAACACCGGGCCGCTTATTTATTTTCTTTTACATAGGATGCTCAACAGTGCAGCTGCACAAAGAGGCCGATGGAACATGAAGAGGCCGATGGCACTTGTGACCCGGTTGGGACTCAATCAGCGAGTCCTAAGATTCCCTGATGTACACTAGCCACACTTGAATGTACCCGGTACTGACCCGGTTGCAAGAGATGTGCCAGGTGCACGTGTACCCGGTTGCAAGAGTCGTGTCAGGTACGCGTGTACCCGGTTGGTTTGAAATCCTACACTTGCAGAGCAGACACTGATGTGTACCACCCAGGTACGGATATGATGCCATCAAGAGTAAATACCCCCCCCCCCCCCCCAGAGTGTGCACCGCCTGATCCAGCTGTGCATAGGGTCTTGGTCGAGCGTAATCAGATCTTTGCGTCATAATACCCTACACATCTGCGGGGAACCCGGGGAGTCGAGGGTACTCTCGGATCAAAAGCAACGGTGCCCTGCCTCGAGACTGGCCTTGCGCTGGTGTGAAGGGTACGCATGACATCAGAAGATCCGACTGCGCTCGACCAAGACCCTATGCAGAGCTGAATCGGGCGTTGCACACTCTGCGCAGTTATGTACTCTTGATATAAAGTTACACACATCAGACTACACCGAGGTCCAGACAGGGCTATAGGTGATACACATCAGACTACACCGAGGTCCAGACAGGGCTATAGGTGATACACACCAGACTACACCGAGGTCCAGACAGGGCTAAAGGTGATACACACCAGACTACACCGAGGTCCAGACAGGGCTATAGTTGATGCACATCAGACTACACCGAGGTCCAGACAGGGCTATAGGTGATATACACCAGACTACACCGAGGTCCAGACAGGGCTATAGGTGATACACACCAGACTACACCGAGGCCCAGACAGGGCTATAGGTGATACACACCAGACTACACCGAGGTCCAGACAGGGCTATAGGTGATACACACCAGAATACACCAAGGTCCAGACATGGCTATAGGTGATACACATCAGACTACACTGAGGTCTAGACATGGGCTATAGGTGATGCACATCAGACTACACCGAAGTCCAGACAGGGCTATAGGTGATACACACCAGACTAAACCAAGGTCTAGACATGGGGTATAGGTGATACACACCAGACTACACGAGGTCCAGACAGGGCTATAGGTGATGCACATCAGGCTATGTGTAACACCCAGCTACAGCTACAGGTGACAGGACACTGGGTTCTAGTATCCACGCATGCAAGGCAGGTACGGCCATTGGCCAACCTTGTACATGTATGTGTGCAGGGCGTGCAAATGGTTGGCAAGACACGGCATGCCCACACCAAGTACACATGACGTGCTGTGCAAAAGAAGGTAGCCACACAACAAGGACATTTCCAGACCACAATGTCTAGAAGAGGAGCAGCAACTACCTCGTGATTGTCCATTTTATACGCTGGTCTTTGTACTTGTAACGGAACAAAAAAAAGCAACCCCACTTTCCTGTGTCTTGAAGTGGTTGTCTGAAGGGATAGGCGGTCAATTTTGATAACGAAATTCGTGACCCTTTGTTTACGATCTTCAGGACTTTCTGCTAATCCTGTACGGTTGCAACACGTATTGTGCAAGTGTACAGGACTCTTGCTGTAACCTGGTCGCTGGCTCCCTAAAACTACACACACCTACAAATGAATGCATCGCCAGTGCATTCGCTTTTCCTCCACATACAATCAAGAATGCTGGACCATCACTTGTTTCATTACATCGCCAATATTTCACGGTAGTAGGCCGGCTCAAGAAGATAATTGAAATGCCCATAAAAATACTTTCAACAAACTACTTACCGACGAGAGACTGGTGAACAGCTGCAACACTCGCTTCATCTCCTCGTGTACTTCCTCGGCGGTCGGTCGCTCGCTCGGTTCATTGGAGTGGCAGCGAACTGCCAGCGGCTTCAGTGGGTGGTCATCTGCCAGTCGCCGAAGATAAGCAGCACGCCGTCTTGTCTCTGGCACCACCTGCGTCCTTTCCCGTCCACTGGCGTCCTGGACGATCACAACGGCTGGAGCGTTGATCAGGTCGATCCCTGGCATTACTCCAGTGATAACAGCCAGTAGCGTAACACCCAACGAGAAGATATCCAGCGGACGATCATAGTCTGGTTGCTCTACCAGTGCCTCCGGTGGCATAAAAGCCAACGTTCCGGGGCAACGGGTCATGTCCATTCGAGCCGCCTGCACCTGGTGCTGCTGTTGACGAGGGGATGCCAAGCGTACGAATTTCGCCACACCAAAATCGCATACCTTTGCGACTCCGTTCTTGATCATCACATTTTTCGGTGCGAGGTCTCGGTGGATAATACCACGAAGGTGCAGGTATCTGATACCAGCCGACGTGTCACAGAGGTAGCCGATTAACTTCAAGCCATCATCCCGATCCTCACCAATACTCAACTCTTCCAACGTCGAAGTCAGCAACTCCAACGCGAGAGCAGCGTTTCGCCCAACTCTCGCAATGCCCAGCAATTGACAAAGGTTGGGGTGGTGGGTGCGACTGAGACGGAATACCTCTTGGCCGAATGAACGGATTTTCCTCTCTCGGTCCTGAACACCAGGCTCAATCAAAATGGGGTGCAGAACCTTCAGGGCGATATCTATTCCCTGCCAGTTCAGCCGATACACGGCGGCATCGGAGCCACGACCAAGTTCATCTTCTTGCCTCACTCGCACTTCTCCCAAGAAAACAATATCCTGATTTGTCAGGCCTAACTCTCTCATCAAAGGCAAAGCTTCCAGTTCCATGGCACTAGAGAAGCATGATCATTGTGCGCACTGAGTCACGAAAGCAATGAAGCACAATGAAGTCGAGACGTTTTGAAGTGGACAATTGGTTTACAAACTCCGTAACTGATACTAGTGTTCTAGGCGAGTTGTTGTCGTTGATCGTAGTCCTCGTGTATCCGCTAAACACAGATCTATCATGTGCAGTACGACTACTAGTACTAGTAGAGTTGATGACCGTATCGTGAAAGCTAATATACGAGGTCCTCGTGTTTTCCATTTCAGCGGGCGTCATCTCTTGACCTTTGTTAGCAACTGCTACGATTGTGTCCATGGTTGAATCTCGTGATAGCCGATAGCCTATGCTATGGTTGTGGCAATGGTGAAATCTCGTGATCGGCTCTACATTCGTGATCGACCAGTGAGTGGGATTTTCGACTCCCTGCTCACTACAGTTTTACTCAGTAGTCACCTGTTGCACCCGTGATCACGTGACTTCTGCCTGGTTGATGCTGACCCGTCACACAATGACCTTCGTCAGAGCTCTACTTCTCGACTCCAGTGATCTGCACACTCTAGACTATAGTCTATACTACAGTGCTGGCAACTGAAATCCGACCCTTGAGCGGTGCGCTCACATCGCAAAGACCCAACACGTGATGGGATGGTAAAACTGCGAAGCAGAGACCGCTAGAATGTGGACACACCGCTAGGTGGTCGGATTTCAGTTGCCAGGACTGTACTACTGGTGTAGTTCTTACTCAATCTGCGTACAGAACTGTTTGAACTGTTTCGTACTTTGAAAGGCTTTGTGGACTCATCAGCGCGCAGCACAGAGGAAACGAGGCCGAACCTGATAGCAATGAAAAATATATTTTCCAAAGCCAGATTTCAACCAGGCCCGAACGTACCTTGCCAGAGTGCTCACACTGACAAGTCAGTGAGCTCTGCATAACGCAAACAACAAAGGCACTACCCCACACAAGAGTGCTCAACTGCTACAAGTCACAAGGGCAGGAGCGACATAATCCATTCTAGCTCTTATCAATATTTTCAGGAACCGTCATGTCAGTCCAAGGCAAAGGTCACACAAGACACAAGTAACACATGATCCGCTCATAATGATAATGGCAATGGTTGTCACCAGTATTCGGAGCAAATCTCCTGTTCAGGGATGTGGGTTTAGCATCAGGGCATAGAATTTTTACGGTTTGCCGAAAATCAGTCAATCCAAAACTATGATCAGCACCTAGAGACCGCCACCACACTCAATGATCGAGTCATATTAGATGCTGCAGCTCCTAACGGTAATGATAGAACGAGCACACAGAACAACAAGGGGCAAGGCTAGGCTTTCGCAACTCTGAGTTTCATGCTATGGAATCATCAGGCAACAATACATGAGGGTGGTCATTTTGGCCCCAACGGTCAAGAGAAATACTGCCATTATTGGCGTTTGTTTGTGGTTTGTGCTATGCACCGGATGTTAATTTTGTACCACGAGCATGCAGTTGGAAAAAAACACTGTGATTGCATGTGGGGGCAGTGTTAGTTTTAGGGCTAGCATTTTTATGTTAGTGCAAAGTGTGTGTCTGGCCACTATGGTATGGGCAGCCACCAATATTTCCCAGGCGTGGCCAACAGTACTCCAAGGGCGAAGGCAGGGGGGGGGGGGTGCTTTCGGGGCGAACATTTCGATCCTGGTTCGCAGCTGGTTCGAGAGAGACGATAATACACGGAGCGCTGATCACATGTACTCATGTACAACTCTGCACATCGCTCGGGTCTAGTCATCCCATTTCAGACCAGAAGGTACGGGTAGTAGGCACTACCTATATTGTTAGATTGACAGCATGAAACAAGGCGGAGGACGCTCAATCTAACAATATGCGTGAACGATAACAAGGTTTATCTAATACTAGTTTTGAAATAGTATTGGTAATTTGGGTTATAATAATACTAGACACTACCTGTATTCCCTGGTTCAGACATACGGGTTAATTTAAACATCTAAACCCAATCTACATGTTCCTAATTGTAGTTGGTTATTCTGATGGTAATTGGTTGACCATTTTGCAACTCCGCTTCGTGCCTTCCATTGTGCAGTAACACGTTACGTCAGACCTCAGCAGATTCAGCACATGCATTGTATCGCACTCCACATGTTGTTTTTTCATAAGCAAAGAGTCATACAAACCACATCATGGGTTGAAGCATCAACGCCATGAACACAGTCCATGGAAACACACACACGTCAGACATAGTAGTTTTTTTCGCGCTATGTTTTGAATAAAAACTGTACAATGTACAATGTAGTTCTGGCTGTTGAGTGGTTGCGCTGTGGAAAACCAAAGAAGTTACCGGTATTACTTTCATGTGCTGCAAGTGTAGGTACAGCAGCAGAAGAGTGAAAGTAACGTTGAGGTGCAGATTGCGGTTATTGTTTACAATAATATAGTGTACGTTTGATCACGGATGCCGTCCTGCACTATCAAACACAAGGAAGAGAAAAGCAGATTGAGAAATCTGACTTTAAGTTCGATCGAAAGTGTGATAATTCTCGAGAAAGCAGCATCCAGGACTTAGCTTTACAGTAGTTGGAAGGGGGGAGCAGTAACATTGCACATTGCTACTCCCTGGTTGGAGTTTTGCCATTAATAATAATAATAATAACTTTATCAGGATGAACCCAAAGGCAAATCATTCACTGATTGATCTTCAGCGTCAAAAATGTGGGGCTAATTTTGCTCCCCTGAAGGTGCGCTAAAAGCGGCTGCCCCACAGTCCGCTGACACCGATATCTAGGCGAGCGTGGTGGTCAGTTGTTGCTGAAACTGCTCCCCACAACAGTGCCTGGAGCGACGGCTCAACGGACACATTATGTGCAACTTGCCTCAACATGGCTGCGGTGACATCTAGGCCTTGACAGATTATACTAATATTTTCATGAAATTATGCTTTCCGCATTGCTGAAAAAATTGCAGATTTATGCTATTTTTATTATTATTATTATTATGAAATGACCCAAAGGCAATGTGCCTATCGAGGGGTTCATTTGATTGAAAGAACAGTAGATGTAGATGTATGTACAAAGACAAGTAGGGATTGATGAGGAGAGAAATGGGGAAAATCAACTGCAAGACGGCGCAATTCCGTTGATTGCATAAGCATGGTCAGCTGTAAATTTCCTGAGGGCAGCTTTGAAGTTATAGAGCGAGGCTTCCTTTATGCTAAAAGTTATCATTGTTAGGCGGTGTTTACATGAGTCGTTTCAACCCGGGTTGAGTTCGACCCGGGTCAGCTTTCAACCCGCCATGTGCATAAAATGAATGGCGCGTTTACATGACGCATTGCGCTTGACCCGGGTTGAAATTTCGCCCCGGGTTGATTTCAACCCTCCCCCCAAGGGGAGGGTACAGCACCAGTCCTCCCTTGACATCACTGCCTCCCTCACCTGCCGTGTTCTCGCCCAAGATCCAGTTCTTGGCACTGCCATCCATGATGTTCGCGCTGCCAAGAAGCGCGTGATGGCGACAGCCAGGGAGTCAATTCGCGCAGCAGCCCAGGCCTTCTCTTCCTCCGCCAGTCCAGAGCTGCAGCGAGTGATCGCTCTGGCTTCGGAACCGGGTGCCTCAAGCTGGCTCACGTGCCGACCCCTTCAACGCCATGGCTTCACCCTGACGAAGTCGGAGTTTCGGGATGCTGTTTGCCTTCGCTTCAACTGGCTGCCGGTCCGGCTACCATCACTGTGTGCGTGTGGGCAGCAGTTCACTGTGTCTCACTCCCTCTCGTGTCCGACGGGTGGATTTCCGTCCATTCGTCACAACGAGGTGAGGGACCTCACTGCTCGTCTGCTCAGGCGGGTGGCCCATCAGGTGGCAGTTGAGCCACACCTCCAGCCACTCTCCGGAGAGCAACTCCGTTATCGCACTGCTATTGCTGACGACCAGGCACGCCTAGACGTCGTGGCTAGTGGCATTTGGGGAGGACGGTTCGAACGCACCTACATTGATGTACGGGTATTCAACCCCCATGCGTCTTCGAACCGTTCCAACTCACTTGCTGCTACCTATGTCCGTCATGAAAAGGCTAAGCGTCGTGCGTATGAGCAGCGCCTGAGGGAGGTGGAGCATTCCAGCTTTGTCCCCGCCATCTTCTCTACCACCGGAGGCATGGGAAAGCATGGTGCTTCGCTCTACAAACGCATCGCCTCTCTCCTCGCTGCCAAGACTGGGGAGCCATACAGCATCACCCTAGCTGCCATCCGCTGCCAGATTGGCTTTGCACTGGTCCGTTCAGCGCTGATGTGCTTGCGTGGTGCACGCAAGGCATTCTTACCAGCAATGGCCTCAGACTCGGCAGCGCTTGTTGTTGCTGAAGCAAGAATCTCAGCTTGAGGCTTACATTATTATTATTATTATCTGTCAAGTGTCATTAATGACATTGTACATGATCATCACCGCGTGCGCTCGATCTAATCATTGATTGTCTTTATTTTATGTTTTGCCCGTACAAGGGCCTTAAGGGGAGGGTTGAAATCAACCCTGGTCAAGAAAATCGTACAAACGTACTTCTGTGCGTATCTCGCGCCAGGTTTGAACGGCACTGCAGATGCAAATTTCGCGCGAACGGATTCACGTGACCATACAGGACTGTAGTGTAGAAGTGAACTTTTGGCGGCATATCAGTATTTGACCCGGGTCAACTGTCTTCATGTAAACGCTCACCTCTTTTGTCTATCGTACAGACTTTCAACCCGGGCTGAACTCGACCCGGGTTGAAATTTCTCATGTAAACACAGCCTTAGGTTCACGATTTCACATATGCACGCACTTGCACACTCGTACGCACTCGCACACTCGAACTCACCTTTACAGGCGCGCACTCACTTTCACTCTCGTACTCACCTTTTCAGGCGCGAACTCACCTTTTCAGGCGCGCACTCACTTTCACTCTCGTACTCACCTTTTCAGGCGCGAACTCACTTTCACTCTCGTACTCACCTTTTCAGGCGCGAACTCACCTTTTCAGGCGCGCACTCACTTTCACTCTCGTACTCACCTTTTCAGGCGCGAACTCACTTTCACTCTCGTACTCACCTTTTCAGGCGCGAACTCACCTTTTCAGGCGCGAACTCACTTTCACTCTCGTACTCACCTTTTCAGGCGCGAACTCACCTTTTCAGGCGCGCACTCACTTTCACTCTCGTACTCACCTTTTCAGGCGCGAACTCACTTTCACTCTCGTACTTTTTTTTTTTTTTTTATAGTTTTGAAATTTTTTGCACTCAGAAAAATAATAAGGCACCCATTTTGATAGTCCAGGCCAGGGGATGGCCCACGCCTGGTAAAAAGAATAAACAGAAAAAGAAAAGAAAAAAATAATAACAAGGCACCCATTTTGATAATCCAGGGGATGGCCCACGCCTGGTAAAAAGAATAAAATAGAAAAGAATCATGACAAGTACCGGTACATGACAACGAAGAGTACCTCTAGACAAAAATTTCACTCTCGTACTCACCTTTTCAGGCGCGAACTCACCTTTTCAGGCGCGCACTCACTTTCACTCTCGTACTCACCTTTTCAGGCGCGAACTCACTTTCACTCTCGTACTCACCTTTTCAGGCGCGCACTCGACGTACTCTTACTACTCACCTTCACAGCCTCGTACTCGCCCTTGCAGTCCGTGCGCCAGACCCTGTTTTGGCCCGATTTTTATTTTCGGCGCGGGAACCATACATGCAGACGTTATGCAGGGAAAGATGACGACGCCGGTCAGTAAATTGTCGGTCGATTTGTTGCCTACCTCGAGGCCAGTCGGTGAAATGAGGGCTTCCTTCTTCAAGAAATATGTTGCCAGTCGTTAGTCGGATGCCACTCGTCTTCTAAACATCGTACTTGATGCAACCAGCGCAGTTGGATGGACGGGAGGCGAGGAATTTATCGTTTTCGATTTTCACCCTATTCTGGGTTGCCATTACATTGCAGCTGGCAGCACCACGAGGGAATTTTTGCACAAGGGAGACTAGGTGAATTCAACTCCTCAGAGATATCGCCATGACAGGGTAAGGTTATTTTAGCCCTGAAATTGTGTACAAACCAACGGCACGAAATTATGGAAATATTTATTTTTTCGCAATAATTGCATGTTGGTTGAAAAATGTAGCCATCTTTGTATTGTGGCATCCTGGCGGTGTATTTCGTAACTATACTGCATGACAATATTATTTATGAGAAATGGCAGCGATTGCAGCGATTGTGAACAATGTACAATAAACAGCATTGGCAAAATTGATGCAGAGCTGTATGGTACTTTAGTACAATTTGCCTGTATATTGGTATTTTACACACAATGCATGAAACAGAAGAGCAAAATTATTATTGACTTATCAATTTATAGTTAGGACATGAATATGAAACCCATGACCAATGCCAATGACCCAGGGTCTGTGCACCTGCATTCAAAAAATCCCTTGTGGCATAATCATGTACTCTGTGCATACACATGCTTGGGGGGGGGGGGGGGGCTACTTGCTGCTTTACATGGTGGAAATTGTGGTGCTATGCTGCTTGGTATGTGTGTGCGTGCGTGTGTGTGTCTGTGTGCGTGTGTGTGTGTGCACACTTCACTTTCCGGCTGTGTATTGATGCCTATGTAGATATCACCATGATCAACAGGGTCAAACGCTTCCAGCGGACAACAGTGGATCACCTCATTTCTCCCACTGGAGTGGTCCTAGCTTGAAGTGATGTATGCGGACTATCAATTCTATTGACTATGAGGCATGTACCAAACGTCAGCATGTCTGTGATATCAATACATCACACTTACATTTGAAAGCTACATGCTGGAAGGCAGTCAAGTGGGCTTTTCGTCAAACACAACCTTACCAATGAAATGAAGGCAACGGGCAGAGACCACTAGTGGTAGGGCCACACAAGGTGGCTGTGCCAGTGGGGAAGACCCAGCTCAACATGGTGTTATTGCAAGTTTGATCGGAACAGCACCCTGGTCCAAATCCTCAATATCAGTGAATCTTACTGGTCCATGTGATTGATTGATTGATTTTTATTTAAGGATTGTCCAAAGGCCGTGTGGCTGCTGCCTTGACTCGTGATGCCTACGATTGGATGCAAGCTGCACGAAGTATGTTGCAAAGAAGAGTACAATGGATCTTGAACTTAGCACGAGAGGCGTGCACTTCGTTGATAACAGCAGAACCTTTGCATGACTATCATAACACTCTCCTTATTGCACTATTTAGCCAATGCTCCATTTGTTGTAGCAGCTACCACACAACTACAAGTATGCATTCATTACCTGGCTGTCTTGTATAAACTTGTGAATGCAATCACGTGATGCTTTGTGCATGTTTATGGGTGTGTATGTTCGTGCACGTACGTACGTGTACATGTCTGTGCGTTTATATGTACATGCAGACGTGTGTGGGTCTGTTGAAAAAAGCGCATGAAAACGTGTCAATTCACGTGTGCATGTTACGTGATGTATGTACGGGTGTATGGTAAACGTATTCTTTGCTCCATGCGTCCGCCGTGAATGAAGGTACGAGACTTTATGTGTCATAGCTTGTGGTGGTTGTTCTGTAAATAGTAGCACCGTATCCAGGCCATCCGCAGATGCCATTTTTTCACTTCAATTCTGCATTGGCTCAGGTACTAGGTGCTGTGTTTGTAGTGTCATCCTCTCTGCATGAATTATTTATATTTCTTTCCCACCTCAGTACTGTATTTGGCTTGATATTGTTGCTGTTGTACATACAAGTATAGGCACATGCATTGATCTGCGAGGGTTTGTGTTTGGAGCTCCAGCAACCTGTTGAGGTTCGTGTTGTTTATAAATTCGTGGTCTACGGATACAATGGTCTGGCTGGTACATCGCAGAATACTAGGACCCCTTGAACGATTCTGTCGGTCATTCCTAAGTTCACCAATTGAAGACATGTGTGTGTCAAAATGTGTCAAAAATACAGTGTTGACAAAACGGTTGGTATCACCAGGTCACCGCTGTCGGATATTTTGCACAAGCCAAAATTGGAGGATGCACTGTTGGCTAATATCTCTTTCTAAATAAATAAGCAGGAAATAGCGAAACCCTTGTACAAACCAACGGCACGAAATTATAGCATGTTCAACCAAAATATCAGCGACATAACGAAAACGCAAGCGACGAGCGAGAACTCAACTTCTCGTTATTTGTTATCGCCACGGACAAAACTTAGGGCAGAGAACAACTATTAGGTTGGATTTCGACAACGATCTGAGACAAAGAACTCACGGGGGACGTAAACCAAAGGACGACGAAGGAGACGCCATTGAGTATTCGTCTCGCGACATCTTGAGAAAACTGCGAAATCTGGCAAATCTGGAAAATAAAAGTGCAACTTTTAGACGACTTTTTCTGAACTGGCGCACGGACTGTTGTTGCCTTTCCTAATATAACCTTTTCTTCCTTTGGCCTGGGTAGCTGGACTCGCGCTTAAGCACATTAATCTCCATAGCTACCCAGGCCCTTGATAAGCTCTGGCTGGAACATTTTCTCTTGTCTAGTCAGTCTGTCTTCCGATATCGAACTTCTGAGACTCACTTTCTTTGTCGTTGTCAACTTGAAACTATTCGATCCTCGTCCTGTTGTCACCGTGGCTGCTTTCGTGAGATCTCCTGATCCTAACATTATTATGCCGCATTATGCTCACATATGCTGCTAATGTACATGTATAATGGTTCTGTGCAAAACAACAGGGGATTTTTTGTAGAGGGCGTTGTACGAGGTGGTTTGGCTTTTTTTAACATGGTTGTAAAATGTAGTGGACTGGACATGTTCTCAAGGGAGTCGTAAACCTACGACTTCCTGGTGCATCTACTTGTGTAGCGGGCCTGGAGGCAAAACAACCTAACAACTCGAAACTAACTAACGTGTTACTTTATTAACAATTCTCTCTCTCTGTAGAACGGCAAAACTGCCTTTAGCAGTAAAACTCTGATCTCATTGTGAAAGATAAAATAAACACAATTTATGGAAAATAATCACAACCAGCAACGTACTGTCATGCGACCGTTGTATGGTAGAACGAACGTCGTAATGAACAGTACGCTGAGCGTATACGCAAATGCTGAGCTTGTAGCGAACGTCAGATTTTACAGTACGCTGAGCGTAATCACAAATGCTGAGCTTGTACCGTGACCAACGCTACACCTCCCCTCTCAAAGACAGTCACGGGAGCCCCAAGTCATAAAATATTAACTGGTTTGAGGGAAAGAGACATATGGGAAAAGTCTGAAGAAAAAGTTGACTGTCACCACCAGGACTCGAACCAGGGACCCTCGCTTGTAGCCAGCGATGCTCTAACCACTGAGCTATGGTGTAGTCGTCATCCCAGCAGAGGCCGTTCAACATTCTCTTCAGACTTCGTAACTCACACTTCCTGTGAATCCACACAGGCGGGCGGGACGCAGCCCTCACTGTAACCCACACACTTCACGTACAAACTAGCACGCGGGGAGCCCCAAGTCATAAAATATTAACTGGTTTGAGGGAAAGAGACAAATGGGAAAAGTCTGAAGAAAAAGTTGACTGTCACCACCAGGACTCGAACCAGGGATTTCGAACCAGGCATTATTATTTCAGAACTAAATATTGCGACAGAGCTTTCGGCCATATTTTCAATTCATTGCATTCCCAACCCACCACAACCACGCGCTCTTCAGCCGAACCATACAGACACCAGCAAGGACACTTCCGTTGAGAGATAATATTGCTCCACGCCTCTAGACAGCTGTTTCGCTCCCTGTCGGAGCTCATCAGTAGAGGATGATAATGATGATAATGGAGGAATGATCATTCTTATACACCAGAAATGGCGCAAGTGCGCGCTTTCCACATAATATCAATGGCATATGCAAGCTGTTAAAATGGTAAAGTGTGAGAACAGCGATAAATAATCATAGTACGCGCTCATTGGTGGAGGAACACACCACACAAGCGACGAAAATCTTACTCGGAATACTGATGCCAATGGAAAGTACATGTATGTTGTTTATTTAGAAAAGCGATCCTGTCAGCTTTTCTATTATTGTGTTCACATGGCAAGAAAAACGACACCGCTATGCTACGTAAGTTTCTACGTAAGGTGCTCGGTATATCACTTAGGCTACGTAAGTCTCTACGTAAGGTGCTCGGTATTAGATCTACCAACGGGTGGTAGCCGCGTGCTGTGCACGTGCACGGCAGACATTGTGTTGCAGTGCAGTCCGTGTTCGAATGTGCATGCGCGAGGAACTTCCTCCTTTGGAACTGCTTCTTGTATGAGCTGTTTTGGATATTTCGTCTCCTGGCCTGGCTTATTTCGTTTCGGCGCTGCTGAGACCTCCTTTCGCGGAATATTACTCAATGACAGGTGAGGTGACCAGTTCCCTTTGATTCATTTGCTTGTGTTGACTCTTTCATTTACGAAAAGTGTGCTGATTTTGGGCGGAATGCAATAAATAATGGAAAAGCTGACAGGATCTCTTTTCTATATTTAGCTTTTCCGCTGCCGAGGCCTCCTTTTACGGAATACTCGATGACAGGTGATCTCTGAGTTGACCGGTTTCCTTCGATTCATTTGCTTATGCTCACCCTTTCATTTACGGAAACGTGTGCTGATTTTATTCGGATTTAGATCCATTTTTATCTCTTTGCCCTTGTCTACAGTGTGCGAAGAACGCGAGTTCACCTTCTTGACGGTAAGGCTTATGTTGGATGTGTTGTCGAAATACTCATGACTGTATTCATTGCACATTGGTACGCTACAAGTAAGGCACTGGTGAGTGGCATACTATCGTTGGCAGTTCCCAATCTGGAGGGAAAGGTTCAAGGACCCATTGACCGAGTTTGCAAAATAAATTCGCATATCAGGGAAAATCTCCATTGTGGAGAGGTTCAGTAAACTTGTTTGCTTCATACGAAAGTGCAGTCTCGTGAAGATCTCGTACTTGTATGATTGGATTTGTTTACTCGAGTCTGGGCTGTTTGATTTATTATTTGTGAGTACCGCCGAGATTGCACTGCCCCAAATAAAGTTTCGTGCCGCCAAAGCAAGAATTACGATCTGCAAACTGTTTGTAGTACCTTCATGTTCAAGAATGTGCTGTACATGTATCGTACTTTATCTGTTGCTGTTTCAGTTGCCGTCATGTTGCTAAAGAAACGATCAATAGAGAGGTTCTGCAAAACGAAAATTCGAACGAAGTTTCGCGACAGTCCTTGCGAAAGTGTGCACGACTTTCTGCACGAACTTTGCGTTCTGCACATTTTCGTAGTTTGCGCGGGCCAAGTGCACGTACGCCATGACCCGATCTCACGAAAGTGTGTACGACAGTTCATTTCGCGTTCCCTGCAAGTTTCGCGTCCAAAGTTGCGAAAGTTCGCACTTCATGACGTAGAACGAAAGTTTGTACGCATTTTCGTTTTGCAGAACCTCTCTAGTGACTCATTTGTTTCATACGAGACGAGTCAATGAGTTGGTGTGGCTTAGAATCTTTCGCTGTAGAAGAAATCTATTCGTATGTCTATTGGAGAAAAATTGCATTCACTGGTTATAAAATAGGTTAAGACAAACTCACAGAATCTATACCATCGGTCCCTTGGTGTTCGTCCTAAAGAGGTTCGACTGGATATCATTAATACTCACCAAAAGATGTGTAAGATTTTATTATTATGGAGTGCCTTGTTCATCTCTCAGTACCTCCAACCATAGCCTTGCCCCTATTATCCTCAGGATCAGTGTAGTTGTTGGAACGAGGTGTCGGACTCAGCAATGTATTTGTTTACATTTTAATAAATGTTTATTGTTCCTCCTTTGCTGTGTTGTTTTAGAAAATCGTGGACTAACAGTTTGAAGTCATTGAACTACTTCCAAAAGTTGTATGGACATCAACAGGATTACGATTTCAGTGCAATATGATGCAGGATGACCGTATCATGATTCATGATAACCCATGATTATAAACCATTCTAAACACAGAATCAACAAAAACATCTGCGACACGCACCTGGTTACATTTCTCAAATACATGTAAATCTGATCGAGGGTGGGGAAATCTGAAATATCTGAAAGGCAAGACAATTTTATGACAGTCATGAAATTCTGCTACAGCAACATGCACAGAATGACGTCCGTATAAAAAAGAAGTATCACCGCAGTCCACCGCTACTCACATGTTTCCCCGCAGAAGAACATGCTAGTGCCATTTTCTGCAAGAAAAGGCTTGCACATTAATGAGTATAATACGGTATAATAATAATATCTTTATTATCAAGAGTCCATTTATGGACTCTTGTTATTATGATGACCCGTATTGATATGATGTGAAGGCCATCATTTACATATTGATATAGGCAAGAGTCCATGGGTTATGGACTCTTGATATAGGGTATTCCCTGTTTTCTGATGATCGCTTAGTGCGTGAAACTCTGAGTAAAAACACTTCCTCTGTCCTCCTATTGTTTGATATAGGGTATTCCATTGATTGGTGACAGAAAAAACAAAAGAAATTATAGCGATAAAAACTGCTTTATGGCAGTTTTCTAAAAAAAGTTATTGTGTCCTAGTCCATGGACCCCGTCTAAAAAGTAAGAAATTAACGAAATGTGATAGCCGAAAATTAAAATTTCACACAAAACCTCACAATAATCACACACACAATGAAAAGCTACATGTAGAAGACCTTTTCCCCTCGTGATCCTCTTTCCTATGCATGCATGACTGCATGTTGCCAATTGTTGGTGCAAGCAGCATTTCAAGTGTTGTGATTATTGTGAGGTTTTGTGTGAAATTTTAATTTTCGGCTATCATATTTCGTTAATTTCTTACTTTTTAGACGGGGTCCATGGACTAGGACACAATAACTTTTTTTAGAAAACTGCCATAAAGCAGTTTTTATCGCTATAATTATTATGATGTTGCAATGTCCATGTATGCAGGCGAGGCGAGACTCACCGCCGAGATCCCCCAACGCGACAGGCTCGGTTGCCGTTCAGGATTCACACCGACCTGTCCGCCCGTCAACAGGATCGACAGCGGGAGGCCCCACTGATGCCGATGTCGATGCACACCAGGAAACTTGTAGTCGGGAGTGTGATACTACCAGGTCTAGTAGCAACCACTGACAAACGAGAGGCCAGCTGGGGCATTCACTCCAGTCAGGGATGCTTGGTCGACGCTTCGTATCAGCAGCTCAGCTCAGCTTGATCAAAGATGTTGCAGATGTGTCTTGCTTTCCTCCTTCCTTCTTCACCGACTCGCCTTGTCATCTCTCCTTCTTTCTTCACCGACTCTTCGTGTCCACTCTGCTCTGCCACCAACGGCGCATCAATACTTCAGAACTAAATATTGCGACAGAGCTTTCGGCCATATTTTCAATTCATTGCATTCCCAACCCACCACAACCACGCGCTCTTCAGCCGAACCATACAGACACCAGCAAGGACACTTCCGTTGAGAGATAATATTGCTCCACGCCTCTAGACAGCTGTTTCGCTCCCTGTCGGAGCTCATCAGTAGAGGATGATAATGATGATAATGTTGGTGGCAGAGCAGAGTGGACACGAAGAGTCGGTGAAGAAAGAAGGAGAGATGACAAGGCGAGTCGGTGAAGAAGGAAGGAGGAAAGCAAGACACATCTGCAACATCTTTGATCAAGCTGAGCTGAGCTGCTGATACGAAGCGTCGACCAAGCATCCCTGACTGGAGTGAATGCCCCAGCTGGCCTCTCGTTTGTCAGTGGTTGCTACTAGACCTGGTAGTATCACACTCCCGACTACAAGTTTCCTGGTGTGCATCGACATCGGCATCAGTGGGGCCTCCCGCTGTCGATCCTGTTGACGGGCGGACAGGTCGGTGTGAATCCTGAACGGCAACCGAGCCTGTCGCGTTGGGGGATCTCGGCGGTGAGTCTCGCCTCGCCTGCATACATGGACATTGCAACATCATAATAATAAACAACATACATGTACTTTCCATTGGCATCAGTATTCCGAGTAAGATTTTCGTCGCTTGTGTGGTGTGTTCCTCCACCAATGAGCGCGTACTATGATTATTTATCGCTGTTCTCACACTTTACCATTTTAACAGCTTGCATATGCCATTGATATTATGTGGAAAGCGCGCACTTGCGCCATTTCTGGTGTATAAGAATGATCATTCCTCCATTATCATCATTATCATCCTCTACTGATGAGCTCCGACAGGGAGCGAAACAGCTGTCTAGAGGCGTGGAGCAATATTATCTCTCAACGGAAGTGTCCTTGCTGGTGTCTGTATGGTTCGGCTGAAGAGCGCGTGGTTGTGGTGGGTTGGGAATGCAATGAATTGAAAATATGGCCGAAAGCTCTGTCGCAATATTTAGTTCTGAAGTATTGATGCGCCGTTGGTGGCAGAGCAGAGTGGACACGAAGAGTCGGTGAAGAAAGAAGGAGAGATGACAAGGCGAGTCGGTGAAGAAGGAAGGAGGAAAGCAAGACACATCTGCAACATCTTTGATCAAGCTGAGCTGAGCTGCTGATACGAAGCGTCGACCAAGCATCCCTGACTGGAGTGAATGCCCCAGCTGGCCTCTCGTTTGTCAGTGGTTGCTACTAGACCTGGTAGTATCACACTCCCGACTACAAGTTTCCTGGTGTGCATCGACATCGGCATCAGTGGGGCCTCCCGCTGTCGATCCTGTTGACGGGCGGACAGGTCGGTGTGAATCCTGAACGGCAACCGAGCCTGTCGCGTTGGGGGATCTCGGCGGTGAGTCTCGCCTCGCCTGCATACATGGACATTGCAACATCATAATAATAAACAACATACATGTACTTTCCATTGGCATCAGTATTCCGAGTAAGATTTTCGTCGCTTGTGTGGTGTGTTCCTCCACCAATGAGCGCGTACTATGATTATTTATCGCTGTTCTCACACTTTACCATTTTAACAGCTTGCATATGCCATTGATATTATGTGGAAAGCGCGCACTTGCGCCATTTCTGGTGTATAAGAATGATCATTCCTCCATTATCATCATTATCATCCTCTACTGATGAGCTCCGACAGGGAGCGAAACAGCTGTCTAGAGGCGTGGAGCAATATTATCTCTCAACGGAAGTGTCCTTGCTGGTGTCTGTATGGTTCGGCTGAAGAGCGCGTGGTTGTGGTGGGTTGGGAATGCAAGGCATTATTATTATTATTATTATTAAATTTTTGATAGGAATTTGATGTGAACAGGCGGATTATTCCAATTTTATGCGATTCCTATGCAATTTGCCTCGAATTATGCGATTATTCGATTTTGGTAGGAATTATGCGAAACATTATGCTAGCATAATCTGTCAAGGCCTAGTGACATCTCGGATTTCATTATGTCGGATGGAGGAGAAGCCTCCGTGCGGGCAGGATAACGCACGTCACATTGTGGACTCTGTGCCACACACACGAGGCTGGAAGTTTTTATATATTTATTTATGGATTCCCCAAAGGCCGAGGCCTAATTCGAGGGTTTCTCAATTCATGGCTTACTGGGAATTTATCTGCAAAATTATAACATTATAGATGGAGAAGAGGAAGGGTTATAACAAATGCGTACTGTAGAAATCAGCCATAACATTCGTTACTATGTTACAGCAACTCTGGAAGGAATGAAACCAGCGGGTTCAAAGCGGGTGTTGGCAAAGATGGTACCGACACGAGACACAAAGCAATGACTATTTGGGGTGGTTCTAATATCAGTGGGGAGAGAATTCCAGGTGGCAGAGGTAACAAAGAGGAAAGTGGCACGCGAGTAGGTGTTCGCCCTGGCAGGCGGGACAAGTTGGAGAGGGCGCCGCGCGCTGGTGGAGAGACTATAGACAAGCTCCAAAAGGGCAGTGGTCTGGTGGTGGACCAGGTGATGGAGCTCCCGGAGGCACTGGATGTGTCGCCGCCATGCCAGACTGGGCCATTGGAGGTGCACGAACAGAGATGCCTTCGGTTCAGTAGCGGAGGGAAACACACCGTACTGTCTCAAGACGACTCGTGTCAATCTGGCCTGCAGACGCTCAAGGACCGCCGCTTGGGATGCGGACAGTTGGAACTGCCACAGTGGCGAGGCGTATTCAATGGTGGGTCGGACATAACCAGTATAAAGCCGGTTTGTAACTTCCGGCGTTAGGCGGCTCGACATGTGGGCAAGTAGTACCACGCATTGGAGAAATTTGGAGGTGATTGTTTCGATGTGGCACTGGAAGTTGAGGTGGCTATCAATCTGCACGCAAAGATGTCGGTGCGTGTCGACCGTGCGTGCTTCTTCCTGGTTCATTCGGAGGTGCCCGATATTTGGAGGGTCCTGTCCGTTGGTACGTGGGGAGAACGTCATTTGGAAAGACTTTGTGGGGTTAAAGCGTCCACCTGCCGAGTCGGCCCCATTTCGGGGCTGCATTCGTGGCAACTTGGAGTGGTGACTATGATGCTGGGAAGAGGGAGTTGTAGGCGCAGCGACTTCTGTTCCAATGGTCGTGTCATCGGCAAAGAGAAAAACTTCAGTTGTTGCTGTTGTTTTCTTTATTTCGTTAAAACCAACCAGACACAACTGTCCAGTGACGAGGGAGCGAATGATGAGCGTCATAATCACTATGCATCAAAACATCTCGAGGCACGCCAACCAGGCCGATGGTCCCTTCTCCCGAGCCAACCCGATAGAGTGCTGAAACGTGTCAGGGGAGTTGAGAATGATTGTGTCGCGCTGCTCAGAATGTAAGCGTCGAAACAATACCCCGATGCTGTTTTAAATCATCGGCATTGCATCGCCAAGAGCAGATTCTCCCGACACAATGCGACGAACGAGGCTGTCTGTGATTATTCCGCAGGATTGGTACTGGTGTGGTAGCATGCAGGGCGTTACCATGCCTAATCCACCAAGATGGCACGGCGAAGCAAAGAGGCCGCGAAAACTGTCGCCAGGCGGAGGACGACCAGTCTGCGCTGGAATCAGGTCATTGTCAATGGCTTGATTCAGAGGCCCCAGCAGCGATCATGCTATTTTGTATGTAGTATTTCCATTCCGTTTTTTCTTTAGTGTAGCCCTGAGGTTGACTCACTTACCGGTATTTTTCTACCCTTCCTCTCTCCGTATTTCTGTCCCCCCAGCAGGGGCGTGCTCGGCCCCCCAACTAGGGGGGTGCACGGGAGCCGAGGGGAGCCCCCCCCGGCAATTTTCTGAAATTTGTTTGCAACCTTTCTTGAATTTTAGAGCATATTTGCATACATTACAATTGCAATTACCCAGATTGAAAATGTTTGGGGGGTGCACGTGCCCCCCGTGCCCATCGCCGAGCACGCGCCTGCCCAGTGTCTGCTCTAGGATTGTAGGACAGCCGGGTACACGTGTACCTGGCGCAACCATTTCAACCGGGTCGGAGCCGGGTACACATGTGCCTGGCGCTGTCTCACCAGCCGAGTCACATGCGAGGTCTGTGGATTCGCCTCTTCGCTGGAGGCTCAAAGCAACACCTCAAACGATCAAGCTCAAACTGAGCACTTGCACACACCGGATACTGACTACTTTCACTTCGATGCGCGCCTCTGCATGATCTGTCACACATACAAGCCATGTAGTCAATCCCTTCAAAGTTCGAGCATGTAAAGTACCAACCGGGTCACAGGTGACCCGGTACTATATTTTCAACTGGGTCCAAGCGCCGTCCAACCGGGTCGATTACCCGGCTCACCCGGCTCTGGAGCAGACACTGCCCCCCCCCCCTCTCTCTTATTCCCTCTGTCGTCCACATGTATGAAAGGAGGCGAAACCACCTGTTTGTGGTGCGACGTTCAATCAACTTCTACAACAACAAAGATTCCCGTATCCGCACTAGGCTCCGGCCGATTATGCTCCCGAGATCATAGAATTATGCTTTCATGGATTCTCGCATTATGCTCGCAAAATCCTCATATTATGCTTTGGCACGCGGGAATACATATTCACTTTGTTGTACTTCTGGAGCCTCAAAGTTCGGAAAACTGTGCCTTTTTCGTACTTGCAAGTGGCCATAAGTACAACGTAATACATGAGTATCCCCATACCAAGGTATCCATGCATGCTAGAGATCAAGATGGAAAAGAGAAAACATTACTTCTTCTATTCTTTAGTTGACTTCTTTTGTAAAAAGATTCTTTCATTGCCAAATTAGTTCGAATTACCTTTGAAAATGATCATGTTAAACTGGCTTCGTAATCGTCATACTCGTCCAACCGATGTTACCGTCACCCTGCGAGTAATTAGCTCATCTCTCTCGTAGCTCCACCTCTCCTTCCAACATGACCAAACATCAACTATAACTCATTTTTTCATTTATTAGAGCAATATCCATAGCCTGCACAGTCATGGCTGCCAAAATCGAGAGGTCGTATGACTTCGTAACATCAAGGGTACGTGTAGTAAGGTCCTCATGTTCCTATTTCTCCTGATTGTTACTTCGTTCGAACTTGACTTGTAATTACCGGTACAAATACTTCCTTTTGACTGTTTTCTCATTTTCGCAAGTGAAGCTTTTATCGAGCCACACTTTTTATTCTATCGCCATCATAATATTGGGCATCAATGCCCGTTTGGTTTGCGATGTAAAATAAAACTTCAAACAAAAAAACTCTTGGTAACATGCATAATGTACATGTACGCGGAGTATTGCGGACTACCCGTCACTATCTCGTCCGCCCCAGGATACCTGATAAAGGCTGATTCACTCGCATCTTCTGCTACATGTACTGTATCAATGTGAGAAAGAACGTTACTTTGAAGAAGACGAGTTCGAGCATACAATAGTGTGTTGCCCGTGATAATATCTACTCTGCTTTTCATTGAAAACACTATCTGCATGACCTCCGAACCCTTTGCCATGCAGACCACCAGCACTGATCAGGTGCATTGTACACAATTGTGTAGCCTACATACTAGAACTGTGGTATAATCATGTAGTTATGCTCCTACCTCTGAAAGGATGCCAAATTTTGCTCCAAATTTTCAACCACCAAATTATGCCAACAATTATGCCGGCATAATCCGCCGGTGCCTAATCCGCACGCACTAATGACCATAATTATATTGACCAAAAAGCCTGTGTCAGAACGGTAGAGGACAACTACCATAATAATTATTTTTGTTGCTCAGACTAACTCTCCCCCTAGCTCTCCTCGACCACCCTGTCACCCCTGATACTCGCTTGACTCCTCTGTCAGATACTTCTTCTTTCGTAATTGTTTACATGTAAGTCCTGTCTTCTCTTTTCTAAATGCGGCTTGTCCATTCGCCTTTTTATCATTGGGCCTAGTTGCCGTTTATTGTGCGATTTATAATAAACCAACCGTCAACTGTGGTCGGCTATTGGCAATGGCGGCAAGTCGACGCACCTCGTCCGACCACTTCTCTACTTTTGTCTCCACAAACTGCTCACAGAATTGAGGTGACCGTGTGCCGATTGCCGCGCTAAGATACCGTGCGCCACCCGTTGTTATGTTAGTTCCTGTGCCGTCAAACAGTCGCTGCGCATCCTCCAGCGACTCCCCTTGACGGCAAGTATAGACTAGGAGGGGTTGATGAAATAGCTCTACCTAGGCCCACAATCAGGCAGAACGTCTCACCATCCACGCATTTGGACAAGCCAGCCAGCAGTTGATGAATCATCAGCGAACCACTGCTGAATGGAGCCGACTGCCCCGGCCTGACGAACAAGCGGCATCATACCGATCGCATACAAATACATAGCAAAGAGGATCCCCTTGGGTTGTACCCTCCTCGGGACATGATGCATTCACTGCCTACGTGCGAATGGGACGGTTTGCCATGTGATGATGAGTACGGGGTGTGTTCTCTAGAAATGAATTGGACAAGAGAAGACGTTAGTGAAAGACAGACCAGGACCGTGAGTGTCTTGCAACCTCACAGGACTCCCCTTATTCATGGCTCACACATGACTGGTTTACGTGGCTCTAGTAAAAAAATAAAAAAATAAAAAAATAACCACGTGTTTTTACAGTGGACCACGTGGACCGGGTAGATAATGCTGGTAAAATGTGTTCTCATGACTGATACATCTTGTGATCTGTCCAAGATTTGATCTGTCATGAGAGCTGTTGATGATTTTGATCTGTCATGAGAGCTGTTGATGATGATTTTGATGTGTCTTGAGAGCTGTTGATGTTCTGATCTGGCATGACATGAAAGATGATGATAAATTGATCTGCCATGAGAGCTGTTGTTGATGATTTGAAGTATTCCAATGGGTGCCAAAGCAGGACAAAGATATTGTACAGTCCTGAGACAAAGCTGACGATTTAGTCGGTTGAAAGCGCGTTAGACGCATCTGCTAGCAGAAGGCCATCAGTATCATCCTCCGGAACTATGGAGTTCATTGCGTGCACTCCGGACTCTATGCCACTGTCTTGACCAACACATAACCGCATTGTTCCTGCCAGCTCCTGCACCTGCTTGCTCGATACTGAGAGAATTGATTTACCAACTGTTCTACTGGAAATCTCACCAATCCCAATTGACCGTACCCCAGGGTGCTTATCCAAAGGGATGAAGCGGCAAGCGATGAAAGCATCCAGGCAATCCTGTTCAACGTACTGTACGTTGTAGCTAGACGTCGAGCAGAAGCAACCAGAACAGTACAGTGCAGAGGAGGGAGATAGATGAATCCGAGAATGCTGAACACATAATGGCGCCAACCATCAGCGTCCACACCGAATGGGCCTGCGGCACCATGTGATGGCTGGAGCTCCTATTGAATGGAAAAGAAGATTGGATGAGGCTCCTGAGGCAGCATGCCAGTAATGAGTGCATCTGCAGAAACTGACTCAGCAGGGGGGATGCTTCTGGCGGAGAATCTCCCGAACAGACATGCCGTCAATACTGGGATCTAACCTGTGCATGCCACAAGATTCCTCGTCGGACAGTTGACGAATAGCAGCAGACAATTTACCAGACGTAACCTTTCCTGCAAAATCTCTCGCCTGTAGTCACAACCAGGGCCAGGGCGTTTCTACTACACGTAGTTCGTGTTGCCGTCAAGCACTCGACAAGGATTCCGGGAATGACATCATGGTCAGGACTAGCCATTGGCGGGCTATGCTCTGCCAATCGTCAAATTATGCTTTTGATTATGCCAACAAATATGCTGAATTATGCTGAATTAACGTTATGGTCGGTTCCACTAGGTATTCACGCTGTACATAGAGAAGTGAGAAACCACGCATACACACACGGCCATGCCCTAAGCATACACGTATTTTTGTCTAAACCGAAAGATTATGCCGACCTTACACGTTGGAATCCGTATAATATTATGCCAGAGCATAATGTTTTGACGGAATCCCAAGATTATGCCAAATATTATTTTTTTAAAAACATCGGCAGGCTTTCTGACAAAGCTGTATTATGCCCTAAGCATAATTGTTTGTCTAAACCGAAAGATGATGCCGACCTTACACGTTGGAATCCGTACATTATGCCGGAGCATAATGTTTTTGACGAAATCCCAAGATTATGCCAAATATTATGCCGGCATAATCCGCCAAGGGCTAGTCAGGACAGTCACAGTGTATATGTGTGAGCATTTTTTACGTATTTTTTTATTGAAAAATCACAAACCTTCAGACATGTGCATGAACAGTAACACCTGCGGTTACATATACTTGATAATTTCTTAGCGCATGAAAATCGGAGTCAGTGCCACAATATTCCTCCCTCACTATATGAGTGTCCGAGTCTAGATACGCTTTGAATGTGGAACAGGTTCCAGGACAGGGTCGTCTGCTCTATCCGAATTATGGCCTCGTTGCAATTTGTCTATTTACCAGTAGGTACATACCAGGGAGTCATAGCACCTACACTGTAGGGAGACTACACAATACTTTATAGAATTTTGGGTCAAGATTTGGAGGTTCTCCGTGATCTGTGCAACCCGCGATCACGGCCTTGACCTACTGACCCTGAGAACGGCCCAGATTAGCAATGCCATGTACGAGCGGGTATAGATCTGCGCAATGGTGCCCCAGGGGTGGCTGAAACAGGAACCCCTGGGTCGAACCCCATGTCATTTAGCTTTACAGTCGCCTGTGCCGTCTACTTAGATGCTACAACTCCCTGCGTTGCACGCAGTAAATACAGCACATCAAGTATACAGCCATGTAGTGTTGGTTGTCACCTGTTCTGATCGTGTGATATCACAAACAATCTTCTACGGTCCATTCATTCGAACCTGGCACGTTAGGGGCCGTCCATAATTATCTATCTTTAACACGAAACGAGAAAAAAATCGTTCATGGGCGGGTGGGTCAAGAAGGGTTTCGTAATGAAAAATTGATATTGATAGCTGAAACACTAGTCCATTCCAGCTATTTTTCGTTGAGAGGTGAGTAGGTGGGGGTGAGTAGGTGGGGGTGGGGGACGGTCACAAGTTACTCATAACTAAACTTTTCGTTTCGTGAAAATTATCGATAATGCCGGGTCCATAATTGTCGATCTTTTACACGTAGAGAAAAAGTTTCGTTTGTGTGTGGGTCAAGGGGAGTTTCGTTTGTGTGTGGGTCAAGGGGAGTTTCGTTTGTGTGTGGGTCAAGGGGAGTTTCGTTTCGAAAAATATTGATACATGTATTACAGACATCAATCAGGGGGGGTGGGGGGGGGGGGGGGGGTGGAGGAGGGTCCTTCTTTCATTTCGTGAAAATTATCGATAATCCTGGATAGTTCCTTAGTCTATGCAATAAAATAGTTGTTTTCTTCACACAGTACCGTAAAGTTTAAACAATAGAGAGGTTCCGCATAACGTAATTACGTTAGTAAAAAAACGTAGTCGATCTACGGAAAGTCTTACGTAAACTGCATGCGCATCTGTGTTCCGCCATACAGAGTTTTCAAATCACGTAGCTGCCCTTGGCAACTCCGAACGCGGCAGTGTACGACCAGATCGACCTGGGGAGAGAGTCATAAATTTGTACCCCAATCCACTTACGGACCAGCTACGCTATCAGAGCCCTATCTACGTACTCTACGTAGACAACTTTTCGTAAGTGGAATGCAAACTCGTGAATTCACGGGTTTTCCCCGCCCACTAACGTAAAGTTGCTCAACTTTACGTAGTGCGGAACCTCTCTAATATCCGGCCAGGTTTGTACAGAACATTTTTTTGAAAGGTAATTTCTCAAATGCTGCCTTGAGTACGTTCTCAGCAACATAGCGGGCCAGTTTCAAATAATTGGACTGCAAACTTGCATCGCTGGTTGTTGCAGCTCCATCACAGGTCGTATCACGGGAAATTGAGTCCAGCTCCACTTCTAGGTTGGGTGACACGTGATGGGCATCACTTCCTGCATGCTGATACATGTGACTCAAGAGCTCTGGCTGGCAAGCAGTTTTAGACTGCAGGTGCAATGCAAGATTTTTCTGCGATGTGCTATGCATTGTGCATTGCATTTCTCGAGAGACACTTCACGCTATGTGAAAAAAAGAATTTCGCTGAATGTGGTATTGTGCATTGTGCAGTGCAACTTTCCCACAAAACTGGACTCAAAGCACCTTATAGCTGTGGTTTGCAGCAAAGATTTTCCTATTTGCGACTCTTGGTTTAATGGGTGCAGTAGCATGCATGTGCCTGGTGATATTGTTGCAATGGATCATAGTGAGGGTGTAGCAGTACTTGTGCACTGATAGTTGGTCATGGCATGAGTACATAACCAAGAGTGGGCAACTCGATGATCCCTCTTCCCACGGCAGAAAGTTTCATCACTTCGGTTTTTGTGGGCCATTGGGCTCACTAATACCATCATGCGTAGCCAGAGATCAAAACTTGTACATCATGGCTACGGTAGTTGAAGCAGAACAATGAACTGTGGATCCATGCCTACTGAACCTGTTGAAACACTCTATCTACATGGCACATGTAGAAATATATGCGCGCTTGCTCATAATCATTAAAGCCGATCGTACCTTATGTTTAGTAGTTGCACATTCTTAGCAGTGATGTAGTTTGATAATAACGTTACGATAGATACTGGTGGAAACGTTATGCTGGTTGCATGATTTTGTACCCGGTGTGCCATGACCAGGCATGCTAATTCATCGGATATTAGCAAGTTAGCCTGCCTGCTGGGTGTTGTATCTTAGCTTCACTGTACTACAAATACGATAGGCTTAGCTTTCCTAAATTGCTTCTTTATAACATTCAGTTTGTTTTGCTGCAATATTTTCAGGTGTTTTGCAGCATTGTAGCCAAGGGTGAATAGTTTTTACCATGATCACGAGCGAAGGTCTCTGAGAACCCATGTCTGAAAGCTGGTCATGTTGGCCCAACGATAACTTTCATTGCCTGTATCCGCCACCTTCATACTGGAATGAACTGGAACATGTTCACTCTCTGTTTCTCATGTGGAAGGGCGGAACAGATTGTTTGTCTGTCTCTGTGGACCACCGAAGGCTGAACAGTACAGTTGGAAGAATATTGGATCTCACGAAGTGACTGAATCTGAAGCGGCTGACATGCATCTGCACAGCGCTTTCTTTCTGAGATTTGCTTCAAGGCAGGTTATTGTGCACAATTTTGTCCACAGTATTCCTATATTTGCGAAACGTATTTCTCTGATAGTATTGTGACTACACACGTGCAATGATCTCTCCGTCATCAGTCTTTCGCAATGATGTGGCTTACTGATGACAGCGTGCATAGCCATAGATCAAATGAGCAGCTAGGGTAGTTGAAGCAGAAGAATGGATCAATGCATCCTGAACCAGGTGTACTGCCTATATGCACTCTAAGTAGTATTTGTAACGTGTTAACTATGAAGTATCAACATTGCTTCTCTTCTATGTGGGTCGTGTGAGTCATGTCAGATGGTCTGTACTCCCATGGCCGATGGTGTTCACTGGAAGATGTTGGGTTGGGCCATTGTGCCCTCTTGCAATATGCTGTTGCAGCCTGATGGCAAAGAAAAAGTTCGAATGCTGATCTGCTTTCAAGCGTAGAATGTCACATTGTGCATGTTTTTCACACTTTGGAGCAGGGTGCAGGTTTTCGCGCTCTGAGGGTCCCACAGTTTCTCGCCAGGAACACCGGCATCAGGCCGGCCTGGTTTCAAACATTAGGATTTAGGTATTAGTAGCTCAGCCCTGAGCCTTCTCTTTGACTGGCGACGGGGACATCCACTACATAGCCATTTTTCCGGGGAGGAAAGTGCGACGTAGTACTCTTCCCGGGAAGTCAACATGCTATATAGTACTCTTCCCCAGGGGGTCAATGTACTATATAGCAGATTGCCCGGGGGGGGGGGACAAATTCTGGGGGGAACTGTACTATGTTACACCGGTTCCTTTTTTCCTTCTCCTCCCCTTCTCCCTTCCTTGCCGTGGTTAGCTAACACCCTCTCTCTTTGTATTGGCCGGTGTTCTCACTGTGCTTTGAGATGCTGTAATAAATAAATAAATTGAAAATCGTGGTAAGGTCGCGGCCTTGCACACTTTTTTATTTATTTTTTATTTATTTTTTACTAAAAAACACAGCCCTACTAATAATCAGGGGGAGAGGACAACTGAAATGACACTGGACAACAAGACAAAGGGGAGTAGGGGCGATGTGCCGATGTGGTTGGCGAGGCTCATCCGACCGGAGGTCTCGGAATCATAGCCTACGACCAGGCATCGATAGGAATGCAGCTAGGGAGGGAGGGAGATCAAGTGAGAAAGAGAAAGAGAGGGGGGAGAGGGAGAGGGAGAGAGAGAGAAAGAGAGGGGGGAGAGGGAGAGGGAGAGAGAGAGAGAGAGAGAGAGAGAGAGAGAGAGAGAGAGAGAGAGAGAGAGAGAGAGAGAGAGAGAGAGAGAGAGAGAGAGAGAGAGAGAGAGAGAGAGAGAGAGAGAGAGAGAGAGAGAGAGAGAGAGAGAGAGAGAGAGAGAGAGAGAGAGAGAGAGAGAGAGAGAGAGAGAGAAATAAGATAAAACAAGAAAGAGATGAGAAGAGAAATAAAACAAGAAAGAGATGAGAAGAGAAATAAAACAAGAAAGAGATGAGAAGAGAAATAAAACAAGAAAGAGATGAGAAGAGAAATAAAACAAGAAAGAGATGAGAAGAGAAATAGAATAAAACAAGAAAGAGATGAGAAGAGAGATAAAATAAAACAAGAAAGAGATGATGGACGAGGGTAGTTGCTCATTGACGGGTGGCATAGCCTCACAGGGAGTCCGTAGCCCAGAGCCGATTCTTTTGACGCAAGTGGTGATGGACCTTCGTCTTGAAGGATTGGAGGGACTTCAACTGGGGCATAGGATCCGGAAACATGTCTTGCGGAAGCCTGTTCCATTCATGCACTACACCATATGGGAACGAACGCTGGAGAAAGTTGGGGGCCGTAGGGAGGAGCACTGCTTGTAGCTGATGCTGGTGGCGGACACGGAGCTGCGACCTTGTCCGCGGGACGAGGCTAGCTTCCTGGCGAGGCGGCACGAGCGCAGAGAGATCTGGATGGTCTTGAAGGCACATTAGCTTGCACATGTACGCGAGAGCGTACACTTGGCGGCGGGCAGCCAGGCTCTGCAGCAAGGCGTCAGGACCAATGATAGCAAGGGCCTTCCGCTGTACTCGGTCAAGTCTTTGCAGGTGAGAGTTGGCTGCACCCTTCCATGTCAATGGTGCGTATTCGAGTACAGGGCGTACGAAGCCTCTGTACGTTGTCAAGCGTCCTTCACGACCAAGGAAACTTGATGCTCGACGCAGAAATCCTAGTCGGGCTACAGCACGAAGAGAAACATTGCGGAGGTGGCGTCTGAAGGTGAGTTTGCTGTCGAAGGTCACTCCCAGGAGCTTCAGCTCGTCCCCGCAGGGAATATCATGGGCGCCGAACGTTAGGTCTGGGAGTGGCCAGGGGTTGCGGTGGTGGCCAATATGCAGCAGCTGCGACTTTGTCTGTGGGAAAAGAAACGTGCGAAAAGCCTCCGATTTCTCATAGCTTGTGGCCCTCTCGCAACCTTCACTATCAACGAGCAGGGGAATGTCAGTGTTCCGACCCTCGCCACAAGCGCACTTTAGCTTAGTCCACCATTCCTTCTCCTTCAGGGACCCATTCGACAAGCTATGTCTGAGGCTGTTCTCTTTGGAAACTCTAGATCTAGCGAGGACTGCGATAGCATTGTTTACAGAACGGGGAAACTCATGTTTCAGTGCAAAATCGTGAGGGTGCTTCCTCCAAGTGCGCCAGAGTTTGTCCTTCTCCTTCATGGCGGCTGCACACTCAGGTGTCCACCATTTCGGATCCGTTGACTTCACTGTGAGTGTCTTGGACGGAACCAACTGGGAAACGGCTTTCATGATTGTGGCAGTAACGTGCTCACACGAAGTTTCTGGGTTGGCAGTAATGACGGTTGACCAATCAACCTGGCGGAAAAAGGATCGGAGGCGGTTCCAGTCTGCCTTTTCATAGCGCCAGACAGTTCGTTGCACCGCCGCTTCATGGGTAGGAATAACACCTGTGAAGTCCGAAAGAATTACAGC